>NC_091222.1:1683905-1761667 GCF_040958095.1 Procambarus clarkii
CTGAGCCATATTTTGGAACAAATTCTGGCTCTATGCACGCATTCGCAGTTTGAAATTACGACTTTTTATACCCAACAAATGCCAAGTACTGAAAGCGGCAGTGAGTCACATTTGTCCCAAACCTCCCTGCAGTTTTCAAAATATCCCATACATCCCAATTTCGAGGCCTGAGCAATATTTTGGAGCCAAATTCTTGCTATCTGCACGTATTTGCAGTTTGAAATTACGACTTTTTTATACCCAACATATGCGAAGTACTGAAAGTGGCGTTTGGTCACATTTGTCCCAAACCTCGCTGCAGTTTTCAAAATATCCCAAACATCACAATTTCGAGGCCTGAGCCATATTTTGGAGCCAAATTCAGGCTCTCTGCACGTATTCGCAGTTTGAAATTACGACTTTTCATACCCAACATATGCCAAGTACTGAAAGCGGCGTTTGGTCACATTTGTCGAAAACCTCCCTGCAGTTTTCAAAATATCCCAAACATCCCAATTTCGTGGCCTGAGCCATATTTTGGAACAGATTCTGGCTCTATGCACGCATTCGCAGTTTGAAATTACGACTTTTTATACCCAACGTATGCCAAGTACTGAAAGCGGCAGTGAGTCACATTTGTCACAAACCTACCTGCAGTTTTCAAAATATCCCATACATCCCAATTTCGAGGCCTGAGCAATATTTTGGAGCCAAATTCAGGCTCTCTGCACGTATTCGCAGTTTGAAATTACGACTTTTCATACCCAACATATGTCAAGTACTGAAAGCGGCAGTAAGTCACATTTTGCACAAACTCCCCTGCAGTTTTCAAAATATCCCAAACATCCCAATTTCGAGGCCTGATCCATATTTTGAAACCAAATTCTGGCTCTATGCACGCATTCGCAGTTTGAAATTACGACTATTTATACCCAACATATGCATAGTACTTAAAGCGGCAGTGAGTCACATTTTGAACAAACTCCCCTGCAGTTTTCAAAATATCCCAAATATCCCAATTTTGAGGCCTGAACCATATTTTGGAGCCAAATTCTGGCTCTCTGCACTTATTCACAGTTCGAAATACGACTTTTTATACCCAACATATGCTAAGTACTGAAAGTGGCGTTTGATCACATTTGTTCCAAACCTCCCTGCAGTTTTCAAAATATCCCAAACATCCCAATATCGAGGGCTAAACCATATTTTGGAGCCAAATTCAGGCTCTCTGCACGTATTCGCAGTTTGAAATTACGACTTTTTTATGCTCAACATATGCAAAATACTGAAAGCAGCATTTGGTCACAATTGTTCCAAACCTCCCTGCAGTTTTCAAAATATCCCAAACATCCCAATTTCGAGGCCTGAGCCATATTTTGGAGCCAAATTCTGGCTCTCTGCAGGTATTTGCAGTTTGAAATTACGAATTTTTTATACCCAACATATGCCAAGTACTGAAAGCGGCGTTTGGTCACATTTGTCCCATTCCCCCCTGCAATTTTCGAAATATCCAAAACATCCCAATTTCGAGGACTGAGCTATATTTTGGAGCCAAATTCTAGCTCTCTGCACGTATTCGCAGTTTGAAATTGCGACTTTTTAAACCCAACATATGCGAAGTAATGAAAGCGGCGTTTGGTCACATTTGTCCCAATCTCCCCTGCAGTTTTCAAAATATGTCAAACATCCCAATTTCAAGACCTGAGCCATATTTTGGAGCCAATTTCAGGCTCTATGCACGTATTCGCAGTTTGAAATTATGACTTTTATACCCAACATATGCCAAATACTGAAAGCGGCGTTTGGTCATATTTGTCCCAAACTCCCCTGCAGTTTTCAAAATATCCCAAACATCCCAATTTCGAGACCTGAGCCATATTTTGGAACAAATTCTGGCTCTATGCACGCATTCGCAGTTTGAAATTACGACTTTTTATACCCAACATATGCCAAGTACTGAAAGCGGCAGTGAGTCACATTTGTCCCAAACCTCCCTGCAGTTTTCAAAATATCCCAAACATCCCAATTTCGAGGGCTGAGCCATATTTTGGAGCCAAATTCTGGCATCCTGCCCGTATTTGCAGTTTGAAATTACGACTTTTCATATCCAACATATGCCAAGTACTGAAAGCAGCAGTGTCACATATTGCACAAACTCCCCTGCAGTTTTCAAAATATTCAAAACATCCCAATTTAGAGGCCTGAGCCATATTTAGAAACCAAATTCTGGCTCTATGCACGCATTCGCAGTTTGACATTACGACTATTTATACCCAACATATGAAAAGTACTGAAAGCGGCATTTGGTCACATTTGTCCTAAACCCCCTTGCAGTTTTCAAAATATCCTAAACATATCAATTTCGAGGCCTGAGCCATATTTTGGAGCCATATTCTGGCTCTCTGCACGTATTCGCAGTTTGATATTACAACTTTTTATACCCAAAATATGCCAAGTACTGAAAGTGGCAGTGAGTCACATTTTGCACAAACTCCTCTGCAGTTTTCAAAATAACCAAAACATCCCAATTTCGAGGCCTGAGCCATATTTTGGAGCGAAATCCTGGCTCTCTGCACGTATTCGCAGTTTGATATTACAACTTTTTATACCCAACATATGCCAAGTACTGAAAGTGGCAGTGAGTCACATTTTGCACAAACTTCCCTGCAGTTTTCAAAATAACCCAAACATCCCAATTTCGAGGCCTGAGCCATATTTTGGAGCCAAATTCTGGCTCTCTGCACGTATTCGCAGTTTGAAATTACGAATTTTTTATACCCAACATATGCCAAGTACTGATAGCGGCGTTTGGTCACATTTGTCCCAATCTCCCCTGCAATTTTCAAAATATCTCAAACATCCCAATTTCGAGGCCTGAGCCATATTTAGGAGCCAAATTCTAGCTCTCTGCACGTATTCGCAGTTTGAAATTGCGACTTTTTAAACCCAACATATGCCAAGTACTGAAAGCGGCGTTTGGTCACATTTGTCCCAATCTCCCCTGCAGTTTTCAAAATATCTCAAACATCCCAATTTCGAGGCTGAGCCATATTTTGGAGGCAAATTCAGGCTCTATGCACATATTCGCAGTTTGAAATTATGACTTTTATACCCAACATATGCCAAATACTGAAAGCGGCGTTTGGTCACATTTGTCGAAAACCTCCCTGCAGTTTTCAAAATATCCCAAACATCCCAATTTCGAGGCCTGAGTAATATTTTGGAGCCAAATTCTGGATCTTTGCACGTATTCGCAGTTTGAAATTGCGAATTTTTAAACCCAATATATGCCAAGTACTGAAAGCGGCGTTTGGTCACATTTGTCCCAATCTTGCCTGCAGTTTTCAAAATATCTCAAACATCCCAATTTCGAGGCTGAGCCATATTTTGGAGGCAAATTCAGGCTCTATGCACGTATTTGCAGTTTGAAATTATGACTTTTATACCCAACATATGCCAAATACTGAAAGCGGCGTTTGGTCACATTTGTCGAAAACCTCCCTGCAGTTTTCAAAATATCCCAAACATCCCAATTTCGAGGCCTGTGTCATATTTTGGAGCCAAATTCTGGCTCTTTGCACGTATTCGCACTTTGAAATTGCGACTTTTTTATAACCAACATATGCCAAGTACTGAGATCGGCGTTTGGTCATATTTGGCCCAAACTCCCCTGCAGTTTTCAAAATATCCCAAACATCCCAATTTCAAGGCCTGAGCCATATTTTGGAACAAATTCTGGCTCTATGCAGGTATTCGCAGTTTGAAATTACGACTTTTTTATACCCAACATATGCGAAGTACTGAAAGCGGCGTTTGATCACATTTGCCCCAAACCTCCCTGCAGTTTTCAAAATATCCCAAACATCACAATTTCGAAGCCTGAGCCATATTTTGGAGCTAAATTCAGGCTCTCTGCGCGTATTCGCAGTTTGAAATAACGACTTTTTATACCCAACATATGCCAAATACTGAAAGCGGCGTTTGGTCACATTTGTCCCAAACCTCCCTGCAGTTTTCAAAATAACCCAAACATCCCAATTTCGAGGCCTGAGCCATATTTTGGAGCCAAATTCTGGCTCTCTGCAGTTATTCGCAGTTTGAAATTACGACATTTTTATACCCAACATATGCCAAGTACTGAAAGCGGCGTTTGGTCACATTTCTCTCATTCCCACCTGCAATTCTCAAAATATCCCAAACATCCCAATTTCGAGGCCTGAGCCATATTTTGGAGCCAAATTCTAGCTCTCTGCACGTATTCGCAGTTTTAAATTGTGACTTTTTAAACCCAACATATGCCAAGTACTGAAAGCGGCGTTTGGTCACATTTGTCCCAATCTCCCCTGCAGTTTTCAAAATATCTCAAACATCCCAATTTCGAGGCCTGAGCCATATTTTGGAGCCAAATTAAGGCTGTATGCACGTATTCGCAGTTTGAAATTATGAATTTTATACCCAACATATGCCAAATACTGAAAGCGGCGTTTGGTCACATTTGTCGAAAACCTCCCTGCAGTTTTCAAAATATCCCAAACATCCCAATTTCGAGGCCTGAGTAATATTTTGGAGCCAAATTCTGGATCTTTGCACGTATTCGCAGTTTGAAATTGCGAATTTTTAAACCCAATATATGCCAAGTACTGAAAGCGGCGTTTGGTCACATTTGTCCTAATCTTGCCTGCAGTTTTCAAAATATCTCAAACATCCCAATTTCGAGGCTGAGCCATATTTTGGAGGCAAATTCAGGCTCTATGCACGTATTTGCAGTTTGAAATTATGACTTTTATACCCAACATATGCCAAATACTGAAAGCGGCGTTTGGTCACATTTGTCGAAAACCTCCCTGCAGTTTTCAAAATATCCCAAACATCCCAATTTCGAGGCCTGTGTCATATTTTGGAGCCAAATTCTGGCTCTTTGCACGTATTCGCACTTTGAAATTGCGACTTTTTTATAACCAACATATGCCAAGTACTGAGATCGGCGTTTGGTCATATTTGGCCCAAACTCCCCTGCAGTTTTCAAAATATCCCAAACATCCCAATTTCAAGGCCTGAGCCATATTTTGGAACAAATTCTGGCTCTATGCAGGTATTCGCAGTTTGAAATTACGACTTTTTTATACCCAACATATGCGAAGTACTGAAAGCGGCGTTTGATCACATTTGCCCCAAACCTCCCTGCAGTTTTCAAAATATCCCAAACATCACAATTTCGAAGCCTGAGCCATATTTTGGAGCTAAATTCAGGCTCTCTGCGCGTATTCGCAGTTTGAAATAACGACTTTTTATACCCAACATATGCCAAATACTGAAAGCGGCGTTTGGTCACATTTGTCCCAAACCTCCCTGCAGTTTTCAAAATAACCCAAACATCCCAATTTCGAGGCCTGAGCCATATTTTGGAGCCAAATTCTGGCTCTCTGCAGTTATTCGCAGTTTGAAATTACGACATTTTTATACCCAACATATGCCAAGTACTGAAAGCGGCGTTTGGTCACATTTCTCTCATTCCCACCTGCAATTCTCAAAATATCCCAAACATCCCAATTTCGAGGCCTGAGCCATATTTTGGAGCCAAATTCTAGCTCTCTGCACGTATTCGCAGTTTTAAATTGTGACTTTTTAAACCCAACATATGCCAAGTACTGAAAGCGGCGTTTGGTCACATTTGTCCCAATCTCCCCTGCAGTTTTCAAAATATCTCAAACATCCCAATTTCGAGGCCTGAGCCATATTTTGGAGCCAAATTAAGGCTGTATGCACGTATTCGCAGTTTGAAATTATGAATTTTATACCCAACATATGCCAAATACTGAGAGCGGCGTTTTGTCACATTTGTCCAAAACCTCCCTGCAGTATTCAAAATATCCCAAACAGACCAATTCCGAGGCCTGAGTCATATTTTGGAGCCAAATTCTGGCTCTTTGCACGTATTCGCAGTTTGAAATTGCGACTTTTTTATACCCAACATATGCCAAGTACTGAAAGCGGCGTTTGGTCATATTTGTCCCAAACTCCTCTGCAGTTTTCAAAATATCCCAAACATCCCAATTTCGAGGCCTGAGCCGTATTTTGGAACAAATTCTGGCTCTATGCACGCATTCGCATTTTGAAATTACGACTTTTTATACCCAACATATGCCAAGTACTGAAAGCGGCAGTGAGTCACATTTGTCCCAAACCTCGCTGCAGTTTTCAAAATATCCCAAACATCACAAATTCGAGGCCTGAGCCATATTTTGGAGCCAAATTCAGGCTTTCTGTACGTATTCGCAGTTTGAAATTACGACTTTTCATACCCAACATATGCCAAGTACTGAAAGCGGCAGTAAGTCACATTTTGCACAAACTCCCATGGAGTTTTCAAAATATCCTAAACATCCAAATTTCGAGGACTGAGCCATATTTTGGAGCCAAATTCAGGCTCTCTGCACGTATTCGCAGTTTGAAATTACGACTTTTCATACCCAACATATGAAAAGTACTGTAAGCGGCATTTGGTCACATTTGTCCCAAACCCCATGCAGTTTTCAAAATATCCCAAACATACCAATTTCGAGGCTTGAGCCATATTTTGGAGCCAAATTCTGGCTCTATGCACGTATTCGCAGTTTGATATTACAACTTTTTATACCCAACATATGCCAAGTACTGAAAGTGGCAGTGAGTCACATTTTGCACAAACTCCCCTGCAGTTTTCAAAATAACCAAAACATCCCAATTTCGAGGCCTGACCCATATTTTGGAGCCAAATTCTGGCTCTCTGCATGTATTCGCAGTTTGATATTACAATTTTTATACCCAACATATGCCAAGTACTGAAAGTGGCAGTGAGTCACATTTTGAACAAACTCCCCTGCAGTTTTCAAAATAACCAAAACATCCCAATTTCGAGGCCTGAGCCATATTTTGGAGCCAAATTCTGGCTCTCTGCACGTATTCGCAGTTTGAAATTACGAATTTTTCATACCCAACATATGCCATGTACTGAAAGCGGCATTTGGTCACATTTGTCCCAATCCCCCTGCAATTTTCAAAATATCCCAAACATCCCAATTTCGAGGCCTGAGCCATATTTTGGAGCCAAATTCAAGCTCTCTGCACGTATTCGCAGTTTGAAATTGCGACTTTTTAAACCAAACATATGCCAAGTACTGAAAGTGGCAGTGAGTCACATTTTGCACAAACTCCCCTGCAGTTTTCAAAATAACCAAAACATCCCAATTTCGAGGCCTGACCCATATTTTGGAGCCAAATTCTGGCTCTCTGCATGTATTCGCAGTTTGATATTACAATTTTTATACCCAACATATGCCAAGTACTGAAAGTGGCATTGAGTCACATTTTGAACAAACTCCCCTGCAGTTTTCAAAATAACCAAAACATCCCAATTTCGAGGCCTGAGCCATATTTTGGAGCCAAATTCTGGCTCTCTGCACGTATTCGCAGTTTGAAATTACGAATTTTTCATACCCAACATATGCCATGTACTGAAAGCGGCATTTGGTCACATTTGTCCCAATCTCCCCTGCAGTTTTCAAAATATCTCAAACATCCCAATTTCGAGGCCTGAGCCATATTTTGGAGCCAAATTCAGGCTCTATGCACGTATTCGCAGATTAAAATTATGAATTTTATAACCAACATATGCCAAATACTGAAAGCGGCGTTTGGTCACATTTGTCGAAAACCTTCCTGCAGTTTTCAAAATATCCCAAACATCCCAATTTCGAGGCCTGAGTCATATTTTGGAGGCAAATTCTGGCTCTTTGCACGTATTCGCAGTTTGAAATTGCGACTTTTTTATACCCAACATATGCCAAGTACTGAAAGCGGCGTTTGGTCATATTTGTCCCAAACTCCCCTGCAGTTTTCAAAATATCCCAAACATCCCAATTTCGAGGCCTGAGCCATATTTTGGAACAAATTCTGGCTCTATGCACGCATTCGCAGTTTGAAATTACGACTTTTTATACCCAACATATGCCAAGTACTGAAAGCGGCAGTGAGTCACATTTGTCCCAAACCTCCCTGCAGTTTTCAAAATATCCCAAGCATCCCAATTTCGAGGCCTGAGCCATATTTTGGAGCAAAATTCTGGCTCTCTGCACGTATTCGCAGTTTGAAATTACGAATTTTTTATACCCAACATATGCCAAGTACTGAAAGCGACATTTGGTCACATTTGTCCCAATACCCCCTGCAATTTTCAAAATATCCCAAACATCCCAATTTCGAGGCCTGAGCCATATTTTGGAGCCAAATTCTAGCTCTCTGCACGTATTCGCAGTTGGAAATTGCGACTTTTTTATACCCAACATATGCCAAGTACTGAAAGCGGCAGTGAGTCACATTCGTCCCAAACCTCTCTGCAGTTTTCAAAATATCTCAAACATCCCAATTTCGAGGCTGAGCCATATTTTGGAACAAATTCTGGCTCTATGCACGCATTCGCAGTTTGAAATTACGACTTTTTATACCCAACATATGCCAAGTACTGAGAGCGGCAGTGAGTCACATTTGTCCCAAACTTCCCTGCAGTTTTCAAAATATCCCAAACATCCCAATTTCGAGGCCTGAGCCATATTTTGGAGCCAAATTCTGGCTATCTGCACGTATTCGCAGTTTGAAATTACGACATTTTTATACCCAACATATGCGATGTACTGAAAGTGGCATTTGGTCACATTTGTCCCAAACCTCTCTGCAGTTTTCAAAATATCCCAAACATCACAATTTCGAGGCCTGAGCCATATTTTGGAGCCAAATTCAGGCTCTCTGCACGTATTCGTAGTTTGAAATTACGACTTTTTATACCCAACATATGCCAAATACTGAAAGCGGCATTTGGTCACGTTTGTCCCAAACCTCCCTGCAGTTTTCAAAATATCCCAAACATCCCAATTTTGATTCCTGAGCCATATTTTGGAGCCCAATTCTGGCTCTCTGCACGTATTCGCAGTTTGATATTACAACTTTTTATACCCAACATATGCCAAGTACTGAAAGTGGCAGTGAGTCCCATTTTGAACAAACTCCCCTGCAGTTTTCAAAATAACCCAAACATCCAAATTTCGAGGTCTGAGCCATATTTTAGAGCCAAATTCAGGCTCTCTGCAAGTATTCGCAGTTTGAAATTACGCCTTTTCATACCCAACATATGAAAAGTACTGAAAGCGGCATTTGGTCACATTTGTCCCAAACCCCCTTGCAGTTTTAAAAATATCCCAAACATACCAATTTCGAGGCTTGAGCCATATTTTGGAGCCAAATTCTTTCTCTCTGCACGTATTCGTAGTTTGATATTACAACCTTTTATACCCAACATATGCCAAGTACTGAAAGTGGAAGTGAGTCACATTTTGCACAAACTCCCCTGCAGTTTTCAAAATAACCAAAACATCCCAATTTCGAGGCCTGACCCATATTTTGGAGCCAAATTCTGTCTCTCTGCACGTATTCGCAGTTTGATATTACAACTTTTTATACCCAACATATGCCAAGTACTGAAAGTGGCAGTGAGTCACATTTTGAACAAATTCCCTTGCAGTTTTCAAAATAACCAAAACATCCAAATTTCGAGGCCTGAGCCATATTTTGGAGCCAAATTCTGGCTCTCTGCACGTATTCGCAGTTTGAAATTACGAATTTTTTATACCCAACATATGCCAAGTACTGAAAGCGGCATTTGGTCACATTTGTCCCAATCCCCCCTGCAATTTTCAAAATATCCCAAACATCCCAATTTCGAGGCATGAGCCATATTTTGGAGCCAAATTCAGGCTCTATGCACGTATTCGCAGATTGAAATTATTACTTTTATACCCAACATATGCCAAATACTGAAAGCGGCGTTTGGTCACATTTGTCGAAAACCTCCCTGCAGTTTTCAAAATATCCCAAACATCCCAATTTCGAGGCCTGAGTCATATTTTGGAGCCAAATTCTGGCTCTTTGCACGTATTAGCAGTTTGAAATTGCGACTTTTTTATACCCAACATTTGCCAAGTACTGAAAGCGGCGTTTGGTCATATTTGTCCCAAACTCCCCTGCAGTTTTCAAAATATCCTAAACATCCCAATTTCGAGGCCTGAGCCATATTTTGGAACAAATTCTGGCTCTATGCACGCATTCGCATTTTGAAATTACGACTTTTTATACCCAACATATGCCAAGTACTGAAAGCGGCAGTGAGTCACATTTGTCCCAAAACTCCCTGCAGTTTTCAAAATAACCCAAACATCCCAATTTAGAGGCCTGAGCCATATTTTAGAGCCAAATTTTGGCTCTCTGCACGTATTCGCAGTTTGAAATATACGATTTTTTTATTCCCAACATATGCCAAGTACTGAAGGTGGCAGTGAGTCACATTTTGCACAAACTCCCCTGCAGTTTTCAAAATAACCCAAGCATCCCAATTTCGAGGCCTGAGACATATTTTGGAGCCAAATTCTGGCTCTCTGCACGTATTCGCAGTTTGAAATATACGAATTTTTTATTCCCAACATATGCCAAGTACTGAAAGCGGCGTTTGGTCACATTTGTCCCATTCCCCCCTGCAATTTTCAAAATATCCCAAACATCTCAATTTCGAGGCCTGAGCCATATTTTGGAGCCAAATTCTAGCTCTCTGCACGTATTCGCAGTTTGAAATTGCGACTTTTTAAACCCAACATATGCCAAGTACTAAAAGCGGCGTTCGGTCACATTTGTCCCAATCTCCCCTGCAGTTTTCAAAATATCTCAAACATCCCAATTTCGAGGCCTGAGCCATATTTTGGAGCCAAATTCAGGCTCTATGCACGTATTCGCAGTTTGATATTACAACTTTTTATACCCAACATATGCCATGTACTGAAAGTGGCAGTGAGTCCCATTTTGCACAAACTCCCCTGCAGTTTTCAAAATAACCCAAACATCTCAATTTCGATGCCTGAGCCATATTTTGGAGCCAAATTCTGGCTCTCTGCACGTATTCGCATTTTGAAATTGCGACTTTTTAAACCCAACATATGCCAAGTACTGAAAGCGGCGTTTGGTCACATTTGTCCCAATCTCCCCTGCAGTTTTCAAAATATCTCAAACATCCCAATTTCGAAGCCTGAGCAATATTTTGGAGCCAAATTCAGGCTCTATGCACGTATTCGCAGTTTGAAATTATGACTTTTATACCCAACATATGCCAAATACTGAAAGCGGTGTTTGGTCACATTTGTCCAAAACCTTCCTGCAGTTTTCAAAATATCCCAAAGATCCCAATTCCGAGGCCTGAGTCATATTTTGGAGCCAAATTCTGGCTCTTTGCACGTATTCGCTGTTTGAAATTGCGACTTTTTTATACCCAACATATGCCAAGTACTGAAAGCGGCGTTTGGTCATATTTGTCCCAAACTCACCTGCAGTTTTCAAAATATCCCAAACATCCCAATTTCGAGGCCTGAGCCATATTTTGGAACAAATTCTGGCTCTATGCACGCATTCGCAGTTTGAAATTACGACTCTTTATACCCAACATATGCCAAGTACTGAAAGCGGCGGTGAGTCACATTTGTCCCAAACCTTCCTGCAGTTTTCAAAATATCCCAAACATCCCAATTTCGAGGCCTGAGCAATATTTTGGAGCCAAATTCTTGCTATCTGCACGTATTCGCAGTTTGAAATTACGACTTTTTTATACCCAACATATGCGAAGTACTGAAAGCGGCGTTTGGTCACATTTGTCCCAGACCTCGCTGCAGTTTTCAAAATATCCCAAACATCACATTTTCGAGACCTGAGCCATATTTTGGAGCCAAATTCAGTCTCTCTGCACGTATTCGCAGTTTAAAATTACGACTTTTCATACCCAACATATGCCATGTACTGAAAGCGGCAGTAAGTCACATTTTGTTCAAACTCCCCTGCAGCTTTCAAAATATCCCAAACATCCCAATTTCGAGGCCTGAGCCATATTTTGGAACAAATTCTGGCTCTATTCACGCATTCGCAGTTTGAAATTACGACTTTTTATACCCAACATATGCCAAGTACTGAAAGCGGCAGTGAGTCACATTTGTCCCAAACCTCCCTGCAGTTTTCAAAATATCCCAAACATCCCAATTTCGAAGCCTGAGCCATATTTTGGAGCCAAATTCTGGCTCTCTGCACGTATTCGCAGTTTGATATTACAACTTTTTATACCCAACATATGCCAAGTACTGAAAGTGGCAGTGAGTCACATTTTGCACAAACTCCCCTGCAGTTTTCAAAATAACTCAAATATCCCAATTTCGAGGCCTGAGCCATATTTTGGAGCCAAATTCTGGCTCTCTGCAAGTATTCGCTGTTTGAAATTAAGATTTTTTTATACCCAACATATGCCAAGTACTGAAAGCGGCGTTTGGTCACATTTGTCCAAAACCTCCCTGCAGTTTTCAAAATATCCCAAACATCCCAATTTCGAGGCCTGAGCCATATTTTGGAGCCAAATTCTGGCTCTTTGCACGTATTCGCAGTTTGAAATTGCGACTTTTTTATACCCAACATATGCCAAGTACTGAAAGCGGCGTTTGGTCATATTTGTCCCAAACTCCCCTGCAGATTTCAAATTATCCCAAACATCCCAATTTCGAGGCCTGAGCCATATTTTAGAGCCAAATTCTGGCTATCTGCATGTATTCGCAGTTTGAAATTACGAATTTTTATACCCAACATATGCGAAGTACTGAAAGCGGCGTTTGGTTACATTTGTCCCAGACCTCGCTGCAGTTTTCAAAATATCCCAAGCATCACAATTTCGAGGCCTGAGCCATATTTGAGAGCCAAATTCAGTCTCTCTGCACGTATTCGCAGTTTAAAATTACGACTTTTTATACCCAACATATGCCAAGTACTGAAAGCGGCAGTAAGTCACATTTTGCACAAACTCCCCTGCAGTTTTCAAAATATCCCAAACATCCCAATTTCGAGGCCTGAGCTATATTTTGAAACCAAATTCTGGCTCTATGCACTCATTCGCAATTTGAAATTACGACATTTTATACCCAACATATGCCAAGTACTGAAAGCGGCAGTGAGTCACATTTGTCCCAAACCTCCCTGCAGTTTTCAAAATATCCAAAATATCCCAATTTCGAGGCCTGAGCCATATTTTGGAGCCAAATTCTGGCTATCTGCACGTATTCGCATTTTGAAATTTCCACTTTTATACCAAACATATCTGAAGTACTGAATGCGTCGTTTGGTCACATTTGTCCCAAACCTCTCTGCAGTTTTCAAATTATCCCAAACATCACAATTTTGAGGCATGAGCCATATTTTTGAGCCAAATTCAGGCTCTCTGCACGTATTCGCAGTTTGAAATTACGACTTTTTATACCCAACATATGCCAAATACTGAAAGCGGCGTTTGGTCACATTTGTTCCAAACCTCCCTGCAGTTTTCAAAATATCCCAAACATCCCAATTTCGAGGCCTGAGCCATATTTTGGAGCCAAATTCAGGCTCTCTGCACATATTCGTAGTTTGATATTACAACTTTTTATACCCAACATATGCCAGGTACTGAAAGTGGCAGTGAGTCACATTTTGCACAAACTCCCCTGCAGTTTTCAAAATAACCCAAACATCCCAATTTCCAGGCCTGAGCCATATTTTGGAGCCAAATTCTGGCTCTCTGCACGTATTTGCAGTTTGAAATTACGAATTTTTTATACCCAACATATGCCAAGTACTGAAAGCGGGGTTTGGTCACATTTGTCCCATTCCCCCCTGCAATTTTCAAAATATCCCAAACATCCCAATTTCGAGGCCTGAGCCATATTTTGGAGCCAAATTCTAGCTCTCTGTACGTATTCGCAGTTTAAAATTGCGACTTTTTAAACCCAATATATGCCAAGTACTGAAAGCTGCGTTTGGTCACATTTGTCCCAATCTCCCCAGCAGTTTTCAAAATATCTCAAACATCCCAATAACGAGGCCTGAGCCATATTTTCGAGCCAAATTCAGGCTCTATGCATGTATTCGCAGTTTGAAATTATGACTTTTATACCCCACATATGCCAAATACTGAAAGCGGCGTTTGATCACATATGTCCAAAACCTCCCTGCAGTTTTCAAAATATTCCAAACATCACAGTTTCGAGGCCTGAGCCATATTTTGGAGCCAAATTCAGGATCTCTGCACGTATTCGAAGTTTGAAATTACTACTTTTTATACCCAACATATGCCAAGTACTGAAAGCGGCAGTGAGTCACATTTTGCACAAACTCCTTTGCAGCTTTCAAAATATCCCAAATATCCCAATTTCGAGGCTTGAGCCATATTTTGGAGCCAAATTCTTGCTCTCTGCACGTATTCGCAGTTTGAAATTACGACTTTTTATACCTAACATATGCCATATACTGAAATCAGTGTGTTGGTCACATTTGTCCCAATCTCCCCTGCAGTGTTCAAAAAATCTCAAACATCCCAATTTCGGGGCCTGAGCCATATTTTGGAGCCAAATTCTGGCTCTCTGCACATATTCGCAGTTTGAAATTACGACTTTTATACCCAACATATGCCAAGTACTAAAAGCAGCGTTTGGTCATATTTGTCCTAAACTCCCCTGCAGTTTTCAAAATATACCAAACATCCCAATTTAAAGGCCTGAGCCATATTTTGGAGCCAAATTCAGGCTCTCTGCACGTATTCGCAGTTTGAAATGGCGACTTTTTTATACCCAACATATGCCAAGTACTGAACGCGGCGTTTGGTCATATTTGTCCCAAACTCCCCTGCAGTTTTCAAAATATCCCAAACATCCCAATTTCGAGGCCTGAGCCATATTTTAGAGCCAAATTCTAGCTCTATGCACGCATTCGCAGTTTGAAATTACGACTTTTCATACCCAACGTATGCCAAATACTGAAAGCGGCAGTGAGTCACATTTTGCACAAACTCCCCTGCAGTTTTCAAAATATCCCAAATATCCCAATTTCGAGGCCTGAGCCATATTTTGGTGCCAAATTCAGGCTCTCTGCACGTATTCGCAGTTTGAAATTACGACTTTTTATACCTAACATATGCCATATACTGAACTCAGTGTGTTGGTCACATTTGTCCCAATCTCCCCTGCAGTGTTCAAAAAATCTCAAACATCCCAATTTCGGGGCCTGAGCCATATTTTGGAGCCAAATTCTGGCTCTCTGCACATATTCGCAGTTTGAAATTACGACTTTTATACCCAACATATGCCAAGTACTAAAAGCAGCGTTTGGTCATATTTGTCCCAAACTCCCCTGCAGTTTTCAAAATATACCAAACATCCCAATTTAAAGGCCTGAGCCATATTTTGGAGCCAAATTCAGGCTCTCTGCACGTATTCGCAGTTTGAAATGGCGACTTTTTTATACCCAACATATGCCAAGTACTGAAAGCGGCGTTTGGTCACATTTGTTCCAAACCTCCCTGCAGTTTTCAAAATATCCCAAACATCCCAATTTCGAGGCCTGAGCCATATTTTGGAGCCAAATTCAGGCTCTCTGCACATATTCGTAGTTTGATATTACAACTTTTTATACCCAACATATGCCAGGTACTGAAAGTGGCAGTGAGTCACATTTTGCACAAACTCCCCTGCAGTTTTCAAAATAACCCAAACATCCCAATTTCCAGGCCTGAGCCATATTTTGGAGCCAAATTCTGGCTCTCTGCACGTATTTGCAGTTTGAAATTACGAATTTTTTATACCCAACATATGCCAAGTACTGAAAGCGGGGTTTGGTCACATTTGTCCCATTCCCCCCTGCAATTTTCAAAATATCCCAAACATCCCAATTTCGAGGCCTGAGCCATATTTTGGAGCCAAATTCTAGCTCTCTGTACGTATTCGCAGTTTAAAATTGCGACTTTTTAAACCCAATATATGCCAAGTACTGAAAGCTGCGTTTGGTCACATTTGTCCCAATCTCCCCAGCAGTTTTCAAAATATCTCAAACATCCCAATAACGAGGCCTGAGCCATATTTTCGAGCCAAATTCAGGCTCTATGCATGTATTCGCAGTTTGAAATTATGACTTTTATACCCCACATATGCCAAATACTGAAAGCGGCGTTTGATCACATATGTCCAAAACCTCCCTGCAGTTTTCAAAATATTCCAAACATCACAGTTTCGAGGCCTGAGCCATATTTTGGAGCCAAATTCAGGATCTCTGCACGTATTCGAAGTTTGAAATTACTACTTTTTATACCCAACATATGCCAAGTACTGAAAGCGGCAGTGAGTCACATTTTGCACAAACTCCTTTGCAGCTTTCAAAATATCCCAAATATCCCAATTTCGAGGCTTGAGCCATATTTTGGAGCCAAATTCTTGCTCTCTGCACGTATTCGCAGTTTGAAATTACGACTTTTTATACCTAACATATGCCATATACTGAAATCAGTGTGTTGGTCACATTTGTCCCAATCTCCCCTGCAGTGTTCAAAAAATCTCAAACATCCCAATTTCGGGGCCTGAGCCATATTTTGGAGCCAAATTCTGGCTCTCTGCACATATTCGCAGTTTGAAATTACGACTTTTATACCCAACATATGCCAAGTACTAAAAGCAGCGTTTGGTCATATTTGTCCTAAACTCCCCTGCAGTTTTCAAAATATACCAAACATCCCAATTTAAAGGCCTGAGCCATATTTTGGAGCCAAATTCAGGCTCTCTGCACGTATTCGCAGTTTGAAATGGCGACTTTTTTATACCCAACATATGCCAAGTACTGAACGCGGCGTTTGGTCATATTTGTCCCAAACTCCCCTGCAGTTTTCAAAATATCCCAAACATCCCAATTTCGAGGCCTGAGCCATATTTTAGAGCCAAATTCTAGCTCTATGCACGCATTCGCAGTTTGAAATTACGACTTTTCATACCCAACGTATGCCAAATACTGAAAGCGGCAGTGAGTCACATTTTGCACAAACTCCCCTGCAGTTTTCAAAATATCCCAAATATCCCAATTTCGAGGCCTGAGCCATATTTTGGTGCCAAATTCAGGCTCTCTGCACGTATTCGCAGTTTGAAATTACGACTTTTTATACCTAACATATGCCATATACTGAAATCAGTGTGTTGGTCACATTTGTCCCAATCTCCCCTGCAGTGTTCAAAAAATCTCAAACATCCCAATTTCGGGGCCTGAGCCATATTTTGGAGCCAAATTCTGGCTCTCTGCACATATTCGCAGTTTGAAATTACGACTTTTATACCCAACATATGCCAAGTACTAAAAGCAGCGTTTGGTCATATTTGTCCCAAACTCCCCTGCAGTTTTCAAAATATACCAAACATCCCAATTTAAAGGCCTGAGCCATATTTTGGAGCCAAATTCAGGCTCTCTGCACGTATTCGCAGTTTGAAATGGCGACTTTTTTATACCCAACATATGCCAAGTACTGAACGCGGCGTTTGGTCATATTTGTCCCAAACTCCCCTGCAGTTTTCAAAATATCCCAAATATCCCAATTTCGAGGCCTGAGCCATATTTTGGTGCCAAATTCAGGCTTTCTGCATGTATTCGCAGTTTGAAATTACGAATTTTTATACCCAACATATGCCAAGTACTGAAAGCGGCGATTGGTCACATTTGTCCCAAACCTCCCTGCAGTTTTCAAAATATCCCAAACATCCCAATTTCGAGGCCTGAGCAATATTTTGGAGCCAAATTCTGGCTCTCTGCATGTATTCGCAGTTTGAAATTACGACTTTTTTATACCAAACATATGCGAAGTACTGAAAGAGGCGTTTGGTCACATTTGTCCCAAACCTCCCTGCAGTTTTCAAAATATCCGAAACATCCCAATTTCGAGGCCTGAGCCATATTTTGGAGCCAAATTCAGGCTCTCTGCACGTATTCGCAGTTTGAAAATACGACTTTTCATACCCAACGTATGCCAAGTACTGAAAGCAGCGTTTGGTCACATTTGTCCCAAACCTCCCTGCAGTTTTCAAAATATCCCAAACATCCCAATTTCGAGGCCTGAGCAATATTTTGGAGACAAATTCAGGCTCTCTGCACGTATTCGCAGTTTGAAAATACGACTTTTCATACCCAACATATGCGAAGTACTGAAAGCGGCGTTTGGTCACATTTGTCCCAAACCTCCCTGCAGTTTTGAAAATATCCCAAACATCCCAATTTCGAGGCCTGAGCCATATTTTGGAGCCAAATTCTGGCTCTCTGCACGTATTCGCAGTTTGAAATTACGACTTTTTATACCCAACATATGCCAAGTACTGAAAGCGGCGTTTGGTCACACTTGTCCCAAACCTCCCTGCATTTTTCAAAATATCCCAAACATCCCAATTTCGAGGCCAGAGCCATATTTTGGAGCCAAATTCTAGCTCTCTGCACGTATTCGCAGTTTGATATTACAACTTTTTGTACCCAACATATGCCAAGTACTGAAAGCTGAAGTTAATCACATTTTGCACAAACTCCTCTGCAGTTTTCAAAATAACCCAAACATCCCAATTTCGAGGCCTGAGCCATATTTTGGAGCTAAATTCTGGCTCTCTTCACGTATTCGCAGTTTGAAATTACGACTTTTTCATACCCAACATATGCGAAGTACTGAAAGTGGCATTTGGTTACATTTGTCCCAAACCTCCCTGTAGTTTTCAAAATATCCCAAACATCCGAATTTCGAGGCCTGAGCCATATTTTGGAGCCAAATTCTGGCTCTCTGCACGTATTCGCAGTTTGAAATTACGACTTTTTTATACCCAACATATGCGAAGTACTGAAAGTGGCATTTGGTTACATTTGTCCCAAACCTCCCTGTAGTTTTCAAAATATCCCAAACATCCTAATTTCGAGGCCTGAGCCATATTTTGGAGCGAAGTTCTCGCTATCTGCACGTATTCGCCGTTTGAAATTACGACTTTTTTATACCCAACATATGCGAAGTACTGAAAGCGGCGTTTGGTCACATTTGTCCCAAACCTCCCTGCAGTTTTCAAAATATCCCAAACATCCCAATTTCGAGGCCTGAGCCATATTTTGGAGCCAAATTCAGGCTCTCTGCACGTATTCGCAGTTTGAAATTGCGACTTTTTAAACCCAACATATGCCAAGTACTGAAATCGGCAGTGAGTGACATTTTGCACAAACTCCCCTTCAGTTTTCGAAATATCCCAAATATCCCAATTTCGAGGAATGACCCATATTTTGCAGCCAAATTCTGGCTCTCTGCACGTATTCGCAGTTTGAAATTACGAATTTTTTAAACCCAACATATGCCAAGTACTGAAAGCGGCGTTTGGTCACATTTGTCCCAATCTCCCCTGCAGTTTTCAAAATATACCAAACATCCCAATTTCGAGGCCTGAGCCATATTTTGGAGCCAAATTCTTGCTCTCTGCACGTATTCGCAGTTTGAAATTACGACTTTTATACCCAACATATGCCAAATACTGAGCGCGGCATTTGGTCATATTTGTCCCAAACTCCCCTGCAGTTTCAAAATATCCCTAACATCCCAATTTCGAGGCCTGAGCCATATTTTGGAGCCCAATTCTTTCTATCTGCACGTATTCGCAGTTTGAAATTACGTCTTTTTTATACCCAACATATGCGAAGTACTGAAAGCGGCGTTTGGTCACATTTGTCTCAAACCTCCCTGCAGTTTTCAAAATATCCCAAACATCCCAATTTCGAAGCCTAATCCATATTTTGGAGCCAAATTCAGGCTCTCTGTACGTATTCGCAGTTTGAAATTTCGAATTTTCTTACCCAACATATGCCAAGTACTGAAAGCGCCGTTTGGTCATATTTGTCCCAAATTCCCCTGCAGTTTTCAAAATATCCCAAACATCCCAATTTCGAGGCCTGAGCCATATTTTGGAGCCAAATTCTGACTCAATGCACACATTCGCAGATTGAAATTACGACTTTTTATGCCCAACATATGCCAAGTACTGAAAGCGGCAGTGAGTCACATTTTGCACAAACTCCCCTGCAGTTTTCAAAATATCCCAAATATCCCAATTTCGAGGCCTGAGCCATATTTTGGAGCCAAATTCTGGCTCTCTGCACGTATTCGCAGTTTGATATTACAACTTTTTATACCCAACATATGCCAAGTACTGAAAGTGGCAGTGAGTCACATTTTGCACAAACTCCCCTGCAGTTTTCAAAATAACTCAAACATCCCAATTTCGAGGCCTGAGCCATATTTTGAAGCCAAATTCTGGCTCTCTGCAAGTATTCGCTGTTTGAAATTAAGATTTTTTTATACCCAACATATGCCAAGTACTGAAAACGGCGTTTGGTCACATTTGTCCAAAACCTCCCTGCAGTTTTCAAAATATCCCAAACATCCCAATTTCGAGGCCTGAGCCATATTTTGGAGCCAAATTCTGGCTCTTTGCACGTATTCGCAGTTTGAAATTGCGACTTTTTTATACCCAACATATGCCAAGTACTGAAAGCGGCGTTTGGTCATATTTGTCCCAAACTCCCCTGCAGATTTCAAATTATCCCAAACATCCCAATTTCGAGGCCTGAGCCATATTTTAGAGCCAAATTCTGGCTATCTGCATGTATTTCGCAGTTTGAAATTACGACTTTTTTATACCCAACATATGCGAAGTACTGAAAGCGGCGTTTGGTTACATTTGTCCCAGACCTCGCTGCAGTTTTCAAAATATCCCAAGCATCACAATTTCGAGGCCTGAGCCATATTTGAGAGCCAAATTCAGTCTCTCTGCACGTATTCGCAGTTTAAAATTACGACTTTTTATACCCAACATATGCCAAGTACTGAAAGCGGCAGTAAGTCACATTTTGAACAAACTCCCCTGCAGTTTTCAAAATATCCCAAACATCCCAATTTCGAGGCCTGAGCTATATTTTGAAACCAAATTCTGGCTCTATGCACTCATTCGCAGTTTGAAATTACGACATTTTATATCCAACATATGCCAAGTACTGAAAGCGGCAGTGAGTCACATTTGTCCCAAACCTCCCTGCAGTTTTCAAAATATCCAAAATATCCCAATTTCGAGGCCTGAGCCATATTTTGGAGGCAAATTCTGGCTATCTGCACGTATTCGCATTTTGAAATTTCCACTTTTATACCAAACATATCTGAAGTACTGAATGCGTCGTTTGGTCACATTTGTCCCAAACCTCTCTGCAGTTTTCAAATTATCCCAAACATCACAATTTCGAGGCATGAGCCATATTTTTGAGCCAAATTCAGGCTCTCTGCACGTATTCGCAGTTTGAAATTACGACTTTTTATACCCAACATATGCCAAATACTGAAAGCGGCGTTAGGTCACATTTGTTCCAAACCTCCCTGCAGTTTTCAAAATATCCCAAACATCCCAATTTCGAGGCCTGAGCCATATTTTGGAGCCAAATTCAGGCTCTCTGCACGTATTCGTAGTTTGATATTACAACTTTTTATACCCAACATATGCCAGGTACTGAAAGTGGCAGTGAGTCACATTTTGCACAAACTCCCCTGCAGTTTTCAAAATAACCCAAACATCCCAATTTCCAGGCCTGAGCCATATTTTGGAGCCAAATTCTCGCTCTCTGCACGTATTTGCAGTTTGAAATTACGAATTTTTTATACCCAACATATGCCAAGTACTGAAAGCGGGGTTTGGTCACATTTGTCCCATTCCCCCCTGCAATTTTCAAAATATCCCAAACATCCCAATTTCGAGGCCTGAGCCATATTTTGGAGCCAAATTCTAGCTCTCTGTACGTATTCGCAGTTTAAAATTGCGACTTTTTAAACCCAATATATGCCAAGTACTGAAAGCTGCGTTTGGTCACATTTGTCCCAATCTCCCCAGCAGTTTTCAAAATATCTCAAACATCCCAATAACGAGGCCTGAGCCATATTTTCGAGCCAAATTCAGGCTCTATGCATGTATTCGCAGTTTGAAATTATGACTTTTATACCCAACATATGCCAAATACTGAAAGCAGCGTTTGATCACATATGTCCAAAACCTCCCTGCAGTTTTCAAAATATTCCAAACATCACAGTTTCGAGGCCTGAGCCATATTTTGGAGCCAAATTCAGGATCTCTGCACGTATTCGAAGTTTGAAATTACTACTTTTTATACCCAACATATGCCAAGTACTGAAAGCGGCAGTGAGTCACATTTTGCACAAACTCCTTTGCAGCTTTCAAAATATCCCAAATATCCCAATTTCGAGGCTTGAGCCATATTTTGGAGCCAAATTCTTGCTCTCTGCACGTATTCGCAGTTTGAAATTACGACTTTTTATACCTAACATATGCCATATACTGAAATCAGTGTGTTGGTCACATTTGTCCCAATCTCCCCTGCAGTGTTCAAAAAATCTCAAACATCCCAATTTCGGGGCCTGAGCCATATTTTGGAGCCAAATTCTGGCTCTCTGCACATATTCGCAGTTTGAAATTACGACTTATATACCCAACATATGCCAAGTACTAAAAGCAGCGTTTGGTCATATTTGTCCCAAACTCCCCTGCAGTTTTCAAAATATACCAAACATCCCAATTCAAAGGCCTGAGCCATATTTTGGAGCCAAATTCAGGCTCTCTGCACGTATTCGCAGTTTGAAATGGCGACTTTTTTATACCCAACATATGCCAAGTACTGAACGCGGCGTTTGGTCATATTTGTCCCAAACTCCCCTGCAGTTTTCAAAATATCCCAAACATCCCAATTTCGAGGCCTGAGCCATATTTTAGAGCCAAATTCTAGCTCTATGCACGCATTCGCAGTTTGAAATTACGACTTTTCATACCCAACGTATGCCAAATACTGAAAGCGGCAGTGAGTCACATTTTGCACAAACTCCCCTGCAGTTTTCAAAATATCCCAAATATCCCAATTTCGAGGCCTGAGCCATATTTTGGAGCCAAATTCAGGCTCTCTGCACGTATTCGCAGTTTGAAATTACGACTTTTTATACCTAACATATGCCATATACTGAAATCAGTGTGTTGGTCACATTTGTCCCAATCTCCCCTGCAGTGTTCAAAAAATCTCAAACATACCAATTTCGGGGCCTGAGCCATATTTTGGAGCCAAATTCTGGCTCTCTGCACATATTCGCAGTTTGAAATTACGACTTTTATACCCAACATATGCCAAGTACTAAAAGCAGCGTTTGGTCATATTTGTCCCAAACTCCCCTGCAGTTTTCAAAATATACCAAACATCCCATTTTAAAGGCCTGAGCCATATTTTGGAGCCAAATTCAGGCTCTCTGCACGTATTCGCAGTTTGAAATGGCGACTTTTTTTTACCCAACATATGCCAAGTACTGAACGCGGCGTTTGGTCATATTTGTCCCAAACTCCCCTGCAGTTTTCAAAATATCCCAAACATCCCAATTTCGAGGCCTGAGCCATATTTTAGAGCCAAATTCTAGCTCTATGCACGCATTCGCAGTTTGAAATTACGACTTTTCATACCCAACGTATGCCAAATACTGAAAGCGGCAGTGAGTCACATTTTGCACAAACTCCCCTGCAGTTTTCAAAATATCCCAAATATCCCAATTTCGAGGCCTGAGCCATATTTTGGTGCCAAATTCAGGCTTTCTGCATGTATTCGCAGTTTGAAATTACGAATTTTTATACCCAACATATGCCAAGTACTGAAAGCGGCGATTGGTCACATTTGTCCCAAACCTCCCTGCAGTTTTCAAAATATCCCAAACATCCCAATTTCGAGGCCTGAGCAATATTTTGGAGCCAAATTCTGGCTCTCTGCATGTATTCGCAGTTTGAAATTACGACTTTTTTATACCAAACATATGCGAAGTACTGAAAGAGGCGTTTGGTCACATTTGTCCCAAACCTCCCTGCAGTTTTCAAAATATCCGAAACATCCCAATTTCGAGGCCTGAGCCATATTTTGGAGCCAAATTCAGGCTCTCTGCACGTATTCGCAGCTTGAAAATACGACTTTTCATACCCAACGTATGCCAAGTACTGAAAGCAGCGTTTGGTCACATTTGTCCCAAACCTCCCTGCAATTTTCCAAATATCCCAAACATCCCAATTTCGCGGCCTGAGCAATATTTTGGAGACAAATTCAGGCTCTCTGCACGTATTCGCAGTTTGAAATTTCGACTTTTTTATACCCAACATATGCGAAGTACTGAAAGCGGCGTTTGGTCACATTTGTCCCAAACCTCCCTGCAGTTTTGAAAATATCCCAAACATCCCAATTTCGAGGCCTGAGCCATATTTTGGAGCCAAATTCTGGCTCTCTGCACGTATTCGCAGTTTGAAATTACGACTTTTTATACCCAACATATGCCAAGTACTGAAAGCGGCGTTTGGTCACACTTGTCCCAAACCTCCCTGCATT
This sequence comes from Procambarus clarkii, assembly GCF_040958095.1. Taxonomy (NCBI): domain Eukaryota; kingdom Metazoa; phylum Arthropoda; class Malacostraca; order Decapoda; family Cambaridae; genus Procambarus; species Procambarus clarkii. Next base: position 1,708,242 of record NC_091222.1, read on the forward strand.
TTTCAAAATATCCCAAACATCCCAATTTCGAGGCCAGAGCCATATTTTGGAGCCAAATTCTGGCTCTCGGCACGTATTCGCAGTTTGATATTACAACTTTTTGTACCCAACATATGCCAAGTACTGAAAGCTGAAGTTAATCACATTTTGCACAAACTCCTCTGCAGCTTTCAAAATAACCCAAACATCCCAATTTCGAGGCCTGAGCCATATTTTGGAGCTAAATTCTGGCTCTCTTCACGTATTCGCAGTTTGAAATTACGACTTTTTTATACCCAACATATGCGAAGTACTGAAAGTGGCATTTGGTTACATTTGTCCCAAACCTCCCTGTAGTTTTCAAAATATCCCAAACATCCGAATTTCGAGGCCTGAGCCATATTTTGGAGCCAAATTCTGGCTCTCTGCACGTATTCGCAGTTTGAAATTACGACTTTTCATACCCAACATAAGCCAAGTACTGCAAGTGGCGTTTGGTCACATTTGTCCCAAACCCCCTTGCAGTTTCCAAATTACCCCAAATATCCCAATTTCGAGGCCTGATCCATATTTTGGAGCTAAATTCTGGCTCTCTGCACGTATTTGCAGTTTAAAATTAAGAATTTTTATACCCAACATATGCCAAGTACTGAAAGCGACATTTGGTCACATTTGTCCCAAACCTCCCTGCAGTTTTCAAAATATTCCAAACATCCTAATTTCGAGGCCTGAGCCATATTTTGGAGCGAAGTTCTCGCTATCTGCACGTATTCGCCGTTTGAAATTACGACTTTTTTATACCCAACATATGCGAAGTACTGAAAGCGGCGTTTGGTCACATTTGTCCCAAACCTCCCTGCAGTTTTCAAAATATCCCAAACATCCCAATTTCGAGGCCTGAGCCATATTTTGGAGCCAAATTCAGGCTCTCTGCACGTATTCGCAGTTTGAAATTGCGACTTTTTAAACCCAACATATGCCAAGTACTGAAATCGGCAGTGAGTGACATTTTGCACAAACTCCCCTTCAGTTTTCGAAATATCCCAAATATCCCAATTTCGAGGCCTGACCCATATTTTGCAGCCAAATTCTGGCTCTCTGCACGTATTCGCAGTTTGAAATTACGAATTTTTTAAACCCAACATATGCCAAGTACTGAAAGCGGCGTTTGGTCACATTTGTCCCAATCTCCCCTGCAGTTTTCAAAATATACCAAACATCCCAATTTCGAGGCCTGAGCCATATTTTGGAGCCAAATTCTTGCTCTCTGCACGTATTCGCAGTTTGAAATTACGACTTTTATACCCAACATATGCCAAATACTGAGCGCGGCATTTGGTCATATTTGTCCCAAACTCCCCTGCAGTTTCAAAATATCCTTAACATCCCAATTTCGAGGCCTGAGCCATATTTTGGAGCCCAATTCTTTCTATCTGCACGTATTCGCAGTTTGAAATTACGTCTTTTTTATACCCAACATATGCGAAGTACTGAAAGCGGCGTTTGGTCACATTTGTCTCAAACCTCCCTGCAGTTTTCAAAATATCCCAAACATCCCAATTTCGAAGCCTAATCCATATTTTGGAGCCAAATTCAGGCTCTCTGTACGTATTCGCAGTTTGAAATTTCGAATTTTCTTACCCAACATATGCCAAGTACTGAAAGCGCCGTTTGGTCATATTTGTCCCAAATTCCCCTGCAGTTTTCAAAATATCCCAAACATCCTAATTTCGAGGCCTGAGCCATATTTTGGAGCCAAATTCTGACTCAATGCACACATTCGCAGATTGAAATTACGACTTTTTATGCCCAACATATGCCAAGTACTGAAAGCGGCAGTGAGTCACATTTTGCACAAACTCCCCTGCAGTTTTCAAAATATCCCAAATATCCCAATTTCGAAGCCTAATCCATATTTTGGAGCCAAATTCAGGCTCTCTGTACGTATTCGCAGTTTGAAATTTCGAATTTTCTTACCCAACATATGCCAACTACTGAAAGCGCCGTTTGGTCATATTTGTCCCAAATTCCCCTGCAGTTTTCAAAATATCCCAAACATCCCAATTTCGAGGCCTGAGCCATTTTTTGGACCCAAATTCTGACTCAATGCACACATTCGCAGATTGAAATTACGACTTTTTATGCCCAACATATGCCAAGTACTGAAAGCGGCAGTGAGTCACATTTTGCACAAACTCCCCTGCAGTTTTCAAAATATCCCAAATATCCCAATTTCGAGGCCTGAGCCATATTTTGCAGCCGAATTCTGGCTCTCTGCACGTATTCGCAGTTTGAAATTACGACTTTTTATACCTAACATATGCCATATACTGAAATCAGTGTGTTGGTCACATTTGTCCCAATCTCCCCTGCAGTGTTCAAAATATCTCAAAAATCCCAATTTCGAGGCCTGAGCCATATTTTGGAGCCAAATTCTAGCTCTATGCACGCATTCGCAGTTTGAAATTACGACTTTTCATACCCAACATATGCCAAATACTGAAAGCGGCAGTGAGTCACATTTTGCACAAACTCCCCTGCAGTTTTCAAAATATCCCAAATATCCCAATTTCGAGGCCTGAGCCATATTTTGGAGCCAAATTCAGGCTCTCTGCATGTATTCGCAGTTTGAAATTACGAATTTTTATACCCAACATATGCCAAGTACTGAAAGCGGCGATTGGTCACATTTGTCCCAAACCTCCCTGCAGTTTTCAAAATATCCCAAACAACCCAATTTCGAGGCCTGAGCAATATTTTGGAGCCAAATTCAGGCTCTCTGCACGTATTCGCAGTTTGAAATTACGACTTTTTTATACCAAACATATGCGAAGTACTGAATGAGGCGTTTGGTCACATTTGTCCCAAACCTCCCTGCAGTTTTCAAAATATCCCAAACATCCCAATTTCGAGGCCTGAGCCATATTTTGGAGCCATATTCAGGCTCTCTGCACGTATTCGCAGTTTGAAAATACGACTTTTCATACCCAACGTATGCCAAGTACTGAAAGCAGCGTTTGGTCACATTGGTCCCAAACCTACCTGCAGTTTTCAAAATATCCCAAACATCCCAATTTCGAGGCCTGAGCAATATTTTGGAGCCAAATTCAGGCTCTCTGCACGTATTCGCAGTTTGAAATTTCGACTTTTTTATACCCAACATATGCGAAGTACTGAAAGCGGCGTTTGGTCACATTTGACCCAAACCTCCCTGCAGTTTTCAAAATATCCCAAACATCCCAATTTCGAGGCCTGAGCCATATTTTGGAGCCAAATTCTGGCTCTCTGCACGTATTCGCAGTTTGAAATTTCGACTTTTTTATACCCAACATATGCGAAGTACTGAAAGAGGCGTTTGGTCACATTTGTCCCAAACCTCCCTGCAGTTTTCAAAATATCCCAAACATCCCAATTTCGAGGCCTGAGGCATATTTTGGAGACAAATTCTGGCTCTCTGCACTTATTCGCAGTTTGAAATTCCGACTTTTTATACCCAACATATGCCAAGTACAGAAAGCGGCAGTGAGTAACATTTTGCACAAACTCCCCTGCAGTTTTCAAAATATCCCAAATATCCCAATTTCGAGGCCTGGTCCATATTTTGGAGCTAAATTCTGGCTCTCTGCACGTATTTGCAGTTTGAAATTCCGACTTTTTATACCCAACATATGCCAAATACTGAAAGTGGCAGTGAATCACATTTTGCACAAACTCCCCTGCAGTTTTCAAAATATTCCAATTTCGAGGCCTGAGCCATATTTTGGAGCCAAATTCTGGCTCTCTGCACGTATTCGCTGTTTGAAATTACGACTTTTTATACACAACATATGCCAAGTACTGAAAGTGGCGTTGGGTCACATTTGTCCCAATCTCCCCTACAGTTTTCAAAATATCTCAAACATCCCAGTTTCGAGGCCTGAGCCAAATTTTGGAGCCAAATTCTGGCTCTCTGCACGTATTCGCAGTTTGAAATTGCGACTTTTTATACCCAACATATGCCAAGTACTGAAAGCGGCGTTTGGTCACATTTGTCCCAAACCTCCCTGCAGTTTTCAAAATATCCGAAACATCCCAATTTCGAGGCCAGAGCCATTATTTTGGAGCCAAATTCTGGCTCTCTGCATGTATTCGCAGTTGGATATTACAACTTTTTATACCCAACATATGCCAAGTACTGATAGCTGAAGAGAGTCACATTTTGCACAAACTCCTCTGCAGTTTTCAAAATAACCCAAACATCCCAATTTCGAGGCCTGAGCCATATTTTGGAGCTAAATTCTGGCTCTCTGCACGTATTCGCAGTTTGAAATTACGACTTTTTTATACCCAACATATGCGAAGTACTGAAAGTGGCATTTGGTCACATTTGTCCCAAACCCCCTTGCAGTTTCCAAATTACCCCAAATATCCCAATTTCGAGGCCTGATCCATATTTTGGAGCAAAATTCTGGCTCTCTGCACGTATTCGCAGTTTAAAATTAAGAATTTTTATACCCAACATACGCCATGTACAGAAAGCGGCATTTGGTCACATTTGTCCCAAACCTCCCTGCAGTTTTCAAAATATTCCAAACATCCTAATTTCGAGGCCTGAGCCATATTTTGGAGCGAAGTTCTCGCTATCTGCACGTATTCGCCGTTTGAAATTACGACTTTTTTATACCCAACATATGCGAAGTACTGAAAGCGGCGTTTGGTCACATTTGTCCCAAACCTCCCTGCAGTTTTCAAAATATCCCAAACATCCTAATTTCGAGGCCTGAGCCATACTTTGGAGCCAAGTTCTCGCTATCTGCACGTATTTGCCGTTTGAAATTACGAGTTTTCATACCCAAAATATGCCAAGTACTGAAAGCGGAGTTTGGTCACATTTGTCCCAAACCCCCCTGCAGTTTTCAAAATATCCCAAACATACCAATTTCTAGCTCTGAGCCAAATTTTGGAGCCAAATTCTGGCTCTCTGCACGTATTTGCAGTTTGAAATTCCGACTTTTTATACCCAACATATGCCAAATACTGAAAGTGGCAGTGAGTCACATTTTGCACAAAATCCCCTGCAGTTTTCAAAATATCCCAATTTCGAGGCCTGAGCCATATTTTGGAGCCAAATTCTGGCTCTCTGCACGTATTCGCTGTTTGAAATTACGACTTTTTATACACAACATATGCCAAGTACTGAAAGTGGCGTTTGGTCACATTTGTCCCAATCTCCCCTACAGTTTTCAAAATATCCCAGTTTCGAGGCCTGAGCCAAATTTTGGAGCCAAATTCTGGCTCTCTGCACGTATTCGCAGTTTGAAATTACGACTTTTTATACCCAACATATGCCTAGTACTTAAAGCGGCAGTGAGTCACATTTTGCACAAACTCCCCTGCAGTTTTAAAAATATCCCAAACATCCCAATTTCGAGACCTGAGCCATATTTTTAAGCCAAATTCTGGCTCTGCACGTATTCGCAGTTTGAAATTACGACTTAAGAATTTTTATACCCAACATATGCCAAGTACTGAAAGCGGCAGTGAGTCACTTTTTGCACAAACTCCCCTGCAGTTTTCAAAATATCCCAAATATCCCAATTTTGATTCCTGAACCATATTTTGCAGCCAAATTCTGGCTCTCTGCACGTATTCGCTGTTTGAAATTACGACTTCTTATAACCAACATATGCCAAGTACTGAAAGCGGCGTTTGGTCACATTTGTCCCAAACCTCTCTGCAGTTTTCAAAATATCCCAAACATCCCAATTTCGAGGCCTGAGCCATATTTTAGAGCCAAATTCAGGCTCTCTGCACGTATTCGCAGTTTGAAATTACGACTTTTTATACCCAACATATGCCAAGTCCTTAAAGCGGAAGTATGTTACATTTCGCACAAACTCCCCTGCAGTTTTCGAAATATCCCAAATATCCCAATTTTGAGACCTGAGCCATATTTTTAAGCCAAATTCTGGCTCTCTGCACGTATTCGCAGTTTGAAATTACGACTTTTTTATACCCAACATATGCCAAGTACTGAAAGCGGCATTTGGTCACCTTTGTCCCTATCCCCCCTGCAATTTTCAAAATATCCCAAACATCCTAATTTCGAGGCCTGAGCCATATTTTGGAGCCAAATTTTGGCTCTTTGCACGTATTAGCAGTTTGAAATTATTAAGACTTTTTATACCCAACATATGCCAAGTACTGAAAGCGGCAGTGAGTCACATTTTGCACAAACTCCCCTGCAGTTTTCAAAATATCCCAAATATCCCAATTTTAAGGCCTGAACCATATTTTGCAGCCAAATTCTGGCTCTCTGCACGTATTTGCAGTTTGAAATTACGAATTTTTTATACCCAACATGTGCCAATTACTGAAAGCGGCGTTTGGTCACATTTGTCCCAATCCCCCCCCTGCAATTTTCAAAATATACCAAACATCCCAATTTCGAGGCCTGAGCCATATTTTGGAGCCAAATTCTAGCTCTCTGCACGTATTCGCAGTTTGAAATTGCGACTTTTTAAACCCAACATATGCCAAGTACTGAAAGCGGCGTTTGGTCACATTTGTCCCAATCTCCCCTGCAGTTTTCAAAATATCTCAAACATCCCAATTTCGAGACCTGAGCTATATTTTGGAGCCAAATTCAGGCTCTCTGCACGTATTCGCAGTTTGAAATTACGACTTTTATACCCAACATATGCCAAATACTGAGCGCGGCATTTGGTCATATTTGTCCCAAACTCCCCTGCAGTTTCAAAATATCCCTAACATCCCAATTTCGAGGCCTGAGCCATATTTTGGAGCCCAATTCTGGCTATCTGCACGTATTCGCTGTTTGAAATTACGTCTGTTTTATACCCAACATATGCGAAGTACTGAAAGCGGCGTTTGGTCACATTTGTCCCAAACCTCCCTGCAGTTTTCAAAATATCCCAAACATCCTAATTTCGAGGCCTGAGCCATACTTTGGAGCCAAGTTCTCGCTATCTGCACGTATTTGCCGTTTGAAATTACGAGTTTTCATACCCAAAATATGCCAAGTACTGAAAGCGGAGTTTGGTCACATTTGTCCCAAACCCCCCTGCAGTTTTCAAAATATCCCAAACATACCAATTTCTAGCTCTGAGCCAAATTTTGGAGCCAAATTCTGGCTCTCTGCACGTATTTGCAGTTTGAAATTCCGACTTTTTATACCCAACATATGCCAAATACTGAAAGTGGCAGTGAGTCACATTTTGCACAAACTCCCCTGCAGTTTTCAAAATATCCCAATTTCGAGGCCTGAGCCATATTTTGGAGCCAAATTCTGGCTCTCTGCACGTATTCGCTGTTTGAAATTACGACTTTTTATACACAACATATGCCAAGTACTGAAAGTGGCGTTTGGTCACATTTGTCCCAATCTCCCCTACAGTTTTCAAAATATCCCAGTTTCGAGGCCTGAGCCAAATTTTGGAGCCAAATTCTGGCTCTCTGCACGTATTCGCAGTTTGAAATTACGACTTTTTATACCCAACATATGCCTAGTACTTAAAGCGGCAGTGAGTCACATTTTGCACAAACTCCCCTGCAGTTTTAAAAATATCCCAAACATCCCAATTTCGAGACCTGAGCCATATTTTTAAGCCAAATTCTGGCTCTGCACGTATTCGCAGTTTGAAATTACGACTTAAGAATTTTTATACCCAACATATGCCAAGTACTGAAAGCGGCAGTGAGTCACTTTTTGCACAAACTCCCCTGCAGTTTTCAAAATATCCCAAATATCCCAATTTTGATTCCTGAACCATATTTTGCAGCCAAATTCTGGCTCTCTGCACGTATTCGCTGTTTGAAATTACGACTTCTTATAACCAACATATGCCAAGTACTGAAAGCGGCGTTTGGTCACATTTGTCCCAAACCTCCCTGCAGTTTTCAAAATATCCCAAACATCCCAATTTCGAGGCCTGAGCCATATTTTAGAGCCAAATTCAGGCTCTCTGCACGTATTCGCAGTTTGAAATTACGACTTTTTATACCCAACATATGCCAAGTCCTTAAAGCGGAAGTATGTTACATTTCGCACAAACTCCCCTGCAGTTTTCGAAATATCCCAAATATCCCAATTTTGAGACCTGAGCCATATTTTTAAGCCAAATTCTGGCTCTCTGCACGTATTCGCAGTTTGAAATTACGACTTTTTTATACCCAACATATGCCAAGTACTGAAAGCGGCATTTGGTCACCTTTGTCCCTATCCCCCCTGCAATTTTCAAAATATCCCAAACATCCTAATTTCGAGGCCTGAGCCATATTTTGGAGCCAAATTTTGGCTCTTTGCACGTATTAGCAGTTTGAAATTATTAAGACTTTTTATACCCAACATATGCCAAGTACTGAAAGCGGCAGTGAGTCACATTTTGCACAAACTCCCCTGCAGTTTTCAAAATATCCCAAATATCCCAATTTTAAGGCCTGAACCATATTTTGCAGCCAAATTCTGGCTCTCTGCACGTATTTGCAGTTTGAAATTACGAATTTTTTATACCCAACATGTGCCAATTACTGAAAGCGGCGTTTGGTCACATTTGTCCCAATCCCCACCCCCCCCCTGCAATTTTCAAAATATACCAAACATCCCAATTTCGAGGCCTGAGCCATATTTTGGAGCCAAATTCTAGCTCTCTGCACGTATTCGCAGTTTGAAATTGCGACTTTTTAAACCCAACATATGCCAAGTACTGAAAGCGGCGTTTGGTCACATTTGTCCCAATCTCCCCTGCAGTTTTCAAAATATCTCAAACATCCCAATTTCGAGACCTGAGCTATATTTTGGAGCCAAATTCAGGCTCTCTGCACGTATTCGCAGTTTGAAATTACGACTTTTATACCCAACATATGCCAAATACGGAGCGCGGCATTTGGTCATATTTGTCCCAAACTCCCCTGCAGTTTCAAAATATCCCTAACATCCCAATTTCGAGGCCTGAGCCATATTTTGGAGCCCAATTCTGGCTATCTGCACGTATTCGCTGTTTGAAATTACGTCTTTTTTATACCCAACATATGCGAAGTACTGAAAGCGGCGTTTGGTCACATTTGTCTCAAACCTCCCTGCAGTTTTCAAAATATCCCAAACATCCCAATTTCGAAGCCTAATCCATATTTTGGAGCCAAATTCAGGCTCTCTGTACGTATTCGCAGTTAGAAATTTCAAATTTTCTTACCCAACATATGCCAAGTACTGAAAGCGCCGTTTGGTCATATTTGTCCCAAACTCCCCTGCAGTTTTCAAAATATCCCAAACATCCCAATTTCGAGGCCTGAGCCATATTTTGGAGCCAAATTCTGACTCAATGCACACATTCGCAGATTGAAATTACGACTTTTTATGCCCAACATATGCCAAGTACTGAAAGCGGCAGTGAGTCACATTTTGCACAAACTCCCCTGCAGTTTTCAAAATATCCCAAATATCCCAATTTCGAGGCCTGAGCCATATTTTGCAGCCAAATTCTGGCTCTCTGCACGTATTCGCAGTTTGAAATTACGACTTTTTATACCTAACATATGCCATATACTGAAATCAGTGTGTTGGTCACATTTGTCCCAATCTCCCCTGCAGTGTTCAAAATATCTCAAACATCCCAATTTCGAGGCCTGAGCCATATTTTGGAGCCAAATTCTAGCTCTATGCACGCATTCGCAGTTTGAAATTACGACTTTTCATACCCAACATATGCCAAATACTGAAAGCGGCAGTGAGTCACATTTTGCACAAACTCCCCTGCAGTTTTCAAAATATCCCAAACATCCCAATTTCGAGGCCTGAGGCATATTTTGGAGACCAATTCTGGCTCTCTGCACTTATTCGCAGTTTGAAATTCCGACTTTTTGTACCCAACATATGCCAAGTACTGAAAGCGGCAGTGAGTAACATTTTGCACAAACTCCCCTGCAGTTTTCAAAATATCCCAAATATCCCAATTTCGAGGCCTGGTCCATATTTTGGAGCCAAATTCTGGCTCTCTGCACGTATTCGCTGTTTGAAATTACGACTTTTTATACACAACATATGCCAAATACTGAAAGTGGCGTTTGGTCACATTTGTCCCAATCTCCCCTACAGTTTTCAAAATATCTCAAACATCCCAGTTTCGAGGCCTGAGCCAAATTTTGAAGCCAAATTCTGGCTCTCTGCACGTATTCGCAGTTTGAAATTACGACTTTTTATACCCAACATATGCCTAGTACTTAAAGCGGCAGTGAGTCACATTTTGCACAAACTCCCCTGCAGTTTTCAAAATATCCCAAATATCCCAATTTTGAGGCCTGAGCCATATTTTGGAGCCAAATTCTGGCTCTCTGCACGTATTCGCAGTTGAAATTGCGACTTTTTATACCCAACATATGCCAAGTACTGAAAGCGGCGTTTGGTCACATTTGTCCCAAACCTCCCTGCAGTTTTCAAAATATCTGAAACATCCCAATTTCGAGGCCAGAGCCATTATTTTGGAGCCAAATTCTGGCTCTCTGCACGTATTCGCAGTTTGATATTACAACTTTTTATACCCAACATATGCCAAGTACTGATAGCTGAAGAGAGTCACATTTTGCACAAACTCCTCTGCAGTTTTCAAAATAACCCAAACATCCCAATTTCGAGGCCTGAGCCATATTTTGGAGCTAAATTCTGGCTCTCTGCACGTATTCGCAGTTTAAAATTAAGAATTTTTATACCCAACACACGCCAAGTACAGAAAGCGGCATTTGGTCACATTTGTCCCAAACCTCCCTGCAGTTTTCAAAATATTCCAAACATCCTAATTTCGAGGCCTGAGCCATATTTTGGAGCCAAGTTCTCGCTATCTGCACGTATTCGCCGTTTGAAATTACGACTTTTTTATACCCAACATATGCGAAGTACTGAAAGCGGCGTTTGGTCACATTTGTCCCAAACCTCCCTGCAGTTTTCAAAATATCCCAAACATCCTAATTTCGAGGCCTGAGCCATACTTTGGAGCCAAGTTCTCGCTATCTGCACGTATTTGCCGTTTGAAATTACGACTTTTCATACCCAAAATATGCCAAGTACTGAAAGCGGAGTTTGGTCACATTTGTCCCAAACCCCCCTGCAGTTTTCAAAATATCCCAAACATACCAATTTCTAGCTCTGAGCCAAATTTTGGAGCCAAATTCTGGCTCTCTGCACGTATTTGCAGTTTGAAATTCCGACTTTTTATACCCAACATATGCCAAATACTGAAAGTGGCAGTGAGTCACATTTTGCACAAACTCCCCTGCAGTTTTCAAAATATCCCAATTTCGAAGCCTGAGCCATATTTTGGAGCCAAATTCTGGCTCTCTGCACGTATTCGCTGTTTGAAATTACGACTTTTTATACACAACATATGCCAAGTACTGAAAGTGGCATTTGGTCACATTTGTCCCAATCTCCCCTACAGTTTTCAAAATATCCCAGTTTCGAGGCCTGAGCCAAATTTTTGAGCCAAATTCTGGCTCTCTGCACGTATTCGCAGTTTGAAATAACGACTTTTTATACCCAACATATGCCTAGTACTTAAAGCGGCAGTGAGTCACATTTTGCACAAACTCCCCTGCAGTTTTAAAAATATCCCAAACATCCCAATTTCGAGACCTGAGCCATATTTTTAAGCCAAATTCTGGCTCTGCACGTATTCGCAGTTTGAAATTACGACTTAAGAATTTTTATACCCAACATATGCCAAGTACTGAAAGCGGCAGTGAGTCACTTTTTGCACAAACTCCCCTGCAGTTTTCAAAATATCCCAAATATCCCAATTTTGATTCCTGAACCATATTTTGCAGCCAAATTCTGGCTCTCTGCACGTATTCGCTGTTTGAAATTACGACTTCTTATAACCAACATATGCCAAGTACTGAAAGCGGCGTTTGGTCACATTTGTCCCAAAACCTCCCTGCAGTTTTCAAAATATCCCAAACATCCCAATTTCGAGGCCTGAGCCATATTTTAGAGCCAAATTCAGGCTCTCTGCACGTATTCGCAGTTTGAAATTACGACTTTTTATACCCAACATATGCCAAGTCCTTAAAGCGGAAGTAAGTTACATTTCGCACAACTCCCCTGCAGTTTTCGAAATATCCCAAATATCCCAATTTTGAGACCTGAGCCATATTTTTAAGCCAAATTCTGGCTCTCTGCACGTATTCGCAGTTTGAAAATTACGACTTTTTATACCCAACATATGCCAAGTACTGAAAGCGGCATTTGGTCACCTTTGTCCCCATCCCCCCTGCAATTTTCAAAATATCCCCAAACATCCTAATTTCGAGGCCTGAGCCATATTTTGGAGCCAAATTTTGGCTCTTTGCACGTATTAGCAGTTTGAAATTATTAAGACTTTTTATACCCAACATATGCCAAGTACTGAAAGCGGCAGTGAGTCACATTTTGCACAAACTCCCCTGCAGTTTTCAAAATATTCCCAAATATCCCAATTTTAAGGCCTGAACCATATTTTGCAGCCAAATTATGGCTCTCTGCACGTATTCGCAGTTTGAAATTACGAATTTTTTATACCCAACATATGCCTAGTACTTAAAGCGGCAGTGAGTCACATTTTGCACAACTCCCCTGCAGTTTAAAAATATCCCAAACATCCCAATTTCGAGGCTGAGCCATATTTTTAAGCAAATTCTGGCTCTCTGCACGTATTCGCAGTTTGAAATTAGCGACTTTTTTATACCCAACATATGCCAAGTACTGAAAGCGGCGTTTGGTCACATTTGTCCCAATCTCCCCTGCAGTTTTCAAAATATCTAAAACATCCAATTTCGAGACCTGAGCTATATTTTGGAGCCAAATTCAGGCTCTCTGCACGTATTCGCAGTTTGAAATTACGACTTTTATACCCAACATATGCCAAATACTGAGCGCGGCATTTGGTCATATTTGTCCCAAACTCCCCTGCAGTTTCAAAATATCCCTAACATCCCAATTTCGAGGCCTGAGCCATATTTTGGAGCCCAATTCTGGCTATCTGCACGTATTCGCTGTTTGAAATTACGTCTTTTTTATACCCAACATATGCGAAGTACTGAAAGCGGCGTTTGGTCACATTTGTCTCAAACCTCCCTGCAGTTTTCCAAATATTCCAAACATCCCAATTTCGAAGCCTAATCCATATTTTGGAGCCAAATTCAGGCTCTCTGTACGTATTCGCAGTTTGAAATTTCGAATTTTCTTACCCAACATATGCCAATTACTGAAAGCGCCGTTTGGTCATATTTGTCCCAAACTCCCCTGCAGTTTTCAAAATATCCCAAACATCCCAATTTCGAGGCCTGAGCCATATTTTGGAGCCAAATTCTGACTCAATGCACACATTCGCAGATTGAAATTACGACTTTTTATGCCCAACATATGCCAAGTACTGAAAGCGGCAGTGAGTCACATTTTGCACAAACTCCCCTGCAGTTTTCAAAATATCCCAAATATCCCAATTTCGAGGCCTGAGCCATATTTTGCAGCCAAATTCTGGCTCTCTGCACGTATTCGCAGTTTGAAATTACGACTTTTTATACCTAACATATGCCATATACTGAAATCAGTGTGTTGGTCACATTTGTCCCAATCTCCCCTGCAGTGTTCAAAATATCTCAAACATCCCAATTTCGAGGCCTGAGCCATATTTTGGAGCCAAATTCTAGCTCTATGCACGCATTCGCAGTTTGAAATTACGACTTTTCATACCCAACATATGCCAAATACTGAAAGCGGCAGTGAGTCACATTTTGCACAAACTCCCCTGCAGTTTTCAAAATATCCCAAATATCCCAATTTCGAGGCCTGAGCCATATTTTGGAGCCAAATTCAGGCTCTCTGCATGTATTCGCAGTTTGAAATTACGAATTTTTATACCCAACATATGCCAAGTACTGAAAGCGACGATTGGTCTCATTTGTCCCAAACCTCCCTGCAGTTTTCAAAATATCCCAAACAACCCAATTTCGAGGCCTGAGCAATATTTTGGAGCCAAATTCAGGCTCTCTGCACGTATTCGCAGTTTGAAATTACGAATTTTTTATACCAAACATATGCGAAGTACTGAATGAGGCGTTTGGTCACATTTGTCCCAAACCTTCCTGCAGTTTTCAAAATATCCCAAACATCCCAATTTCGAGGCCTGAGCCACATTTTGGAGCCATATTCAGGCTCTCTGCACGTATTCGCAGTTTGAAAATACGACTTTTCATACCCAACGTATGCCAAGTACTGAAAGCAGCGTTTGGTCACATTTGTCCCAAACCTCCCTGCAGTTTTCAAAATATCCCAAACATCCCAATTTCGAGGCCTGAGCAATATTTTGGAGCCAAATTCAGGCTCTCTGCACGTATTCGCAGTTTGAAATTTCGACTTTTTTTTACCCAACATATGCGAAGTACTGAAAGCGGCGTTTGGTCACATTTGTCCCAAACCTCCCTGCAGTTTTCCAAATATTCCAAACATCCCAATTTCGAGGCCTGAGCCATATTTTGGAGCCAAATTCTGACTCTCTGCACGTATTCGCAGTTTGAAATTTCGACTTTTTTATACCCAACATATGCGAAGTACTGAAAGAGGCGTTTGGTCACATTTGTCCCAAACCTCCCTGCAGTTTTCAAAATATCCCAAACATCCCAATTTCGAGGCCTGAGGCATATTTTGGAGACCAATTCTGGCTCTCTGCACTTATTCGCAGTTTGAAATTCCGACTTTTTATACCCAACATATGCCAAGTACTGAAAGCGGCAGTGAGTAACATTTTGCACAAACTCCCCTGCAGTTTTCAAAATATCCCAAATATCCCAATTTCGAGGCCTGGTCCATATTTTGGAGCCAAATTCTGGCTCTCTGCACGTATTTGCAGTTTGAAATTCCGACTTTTTATACCCAACATATGCCAAATACTGAAAGTGGCAGTGAGTCACATTTTGCACAAACTCCCCTGCAGTTTTCAAAATTTCCCAATTTCGAGGCCTGAGCCATAATTTGGAGCCAAATTCTGGCTCTCTGCACGTATTCGCTGTTTGAAATTACGACTTTTTATACACAACATATGCCAAGTACTGAAAGTGGCGTTTGGTCACATTTGTCCCAATCTCCCCTACAGTTTTCAAAATATCTCAAACATCCCAGTTTCGAGGCCTGAGCCAAATTTTGGAGCCAAATTCTGGCTCTCTGCACGTATTCGCAGTTTGAAATTACGACTTTTTATACCCAACATATGCCTAGTACTTAAAGCGGCAGTGAGTCACATTTTGCACAAACTCCCCTGCAGTTTTCAAAATATCCCAAATATCCCAATTTTGAGGCCTGAGCCATATTTTGGAGCCAAATTCTGGCTCTCTGCACGTATTCGCAGTTTGAAATTGCGACTTTTTATACCCAACATATGCCAAGTACTGAAAGCGGCGTTTGGTCACATTTGTCCCAAACCTCCCTGCAGTTTTCAAAATATCTGAAACATCCCAATTTCGAGGCCAGAGCCATTATTTTGGAGCCAAATTCTGGCTCTCTGCACGTATTCGCAGTTTGATATTACAACTTTTTATACCCAACATATGCCAAGTACTGATAGCTGAAGAGAGTCACATTTTGCACAAACTCCTCTGCAGTTTTCAAAATAACCCAAACATCCCAATTTCGAGGCCTGAGCCATATTTTGGAGCTAAATTCTGGCTCTCTGCACGTATTCGCAGTTTGAAATTACGACTTTTTTATACCCAACATATGCGAAGTACTGAAAGTGGCATTTGGTCACATTTGTCCCAAACCCCCTTGCAGTTTCCAAATTACCCCAAATATCCCAATTTCGAAGCCTGATCCATATTTTGGAGCAAAATTCTGGCTCTCTGCACGTATTCGCAGTTTAAAATTAAGAATTTTTATACCCAACATACGCCAAGTACAGAAAGCGGCATTTGGTCACATTTGTCCCAAACCTCCCTGCAGTTTTCAAAATATTCCAAACATCCTAATTTCGAGGCCTGAGCCATATTTTGGAGCCAAGTTCTCGCTATCTGCACGTATTCGCCGTTTGAAATTACGACTTTTTTATACCCAACATATGCGAAGTACTGAAAGCGGCGTTTGGCCACATTTGTCCCAAACCTCCCTGCAGTTTTCAAAATATCTGAAACATCCCAATTTCGAAGCCAGAGCCATTATTTTGGAGCCAAATTCTGGCTCTCTGCATGTATTCGCAGTTTGATATTACAACTTTTTATACCCAACATATGCCAAGTACTGATAGCTGAAGAGAGTCACATTTTGCACAAACTCCTCTGCAGTTTTCAAAATAACCCAAACATCCCAATTTCGAGGCCTGAGCCATATTTTGGAGCTAAATTCTGGCTCTCTGCACGTATTCGCAGTTTGAAATTACGACTTTTTTATACCCAACATATGCGAAGTACTGAAAGTGGCATTTGGTCACATTTGTCCCAAACCCCATTGCAGTTTCCAAATTACTCCAAATATCCCAATTTCGAGGCCTGATCCATATTTTGGAGCAAAATTCTGGCTCTCTGCACGTATTCGCAGTTTAAAATTAAGAATTTTTATACCCAACATACGCCAAGTACAGAAAGCGGCATTTGGTCACATTTGTCCCAAACCTCCCTGCAGTTTTCAAAATATTCCAAACATCCTAATTTCGAGGCCTGAGCCATATTTTGGAGCCAAGTTCTCGCTATCTGCACGTATTCGCCTTTTGAAATTACGACTTTTTTATACCCAACATATGCGAAGTACTGAAAGCGGCGTTTGGTCACATTTGTCCCAAACCTCCCTGCAGTTTTCAAAATATCCCAAACATCCTAATTTCGAGGCCTGAGCCATATTTTGGAGCCAAGTTCTCGCTATCTGCACGTATTTGCCGTTTAAAATTACGACTTTTCATACCCAAAATATGCCAAGTACTGAAAGCGTCGTTCGGTCACATTTGTCCCAAACCCCCCTGCAGTTTTCAAAATATCCCAAACATACCAATTTCTAGCTCTGAGCCAAATTTTGGAGCCAAATTCTGGCTCTCTGCACGTATTTGCAGTTTGAAATTCCGACTTTTTATACCCAACATATGCCAAATACTGAAAGTGGCAGTGAGTCACATTTTGCACAAACTCCCCTGCAGTTTTCAAAATATCCCAATTTCGAGGCCTGAGCCATATTTTGGAGCCAAATTCTGGCTCTCTGCACGTATTCGCTGTTTGAAATTACGACTTTTTATACACAACATATGCCAAGTACTGAAAGTGGCGTTTGGTCACATTTGTCCCAATCTCCCCTACAGTTTTCAAAATATCTCAAACATCCCAGTTTCGAGGCCTGAGCCAAATTTTGGAGCCAAATTCTGGCTCTCTGCAAGTATTCGCAGTTTGAAATTACGACTTTTTATACCCAACATATGCCTAGTACTTAAAGCGGCAGTGAGTCACATTTTGCACAAACTCCCCTGCAGTTTTAAAAATATCCCAAACATCCCAATTTCGAGACCTGAGCCATATTTTTAAGCCAAATTCTGGCTCTCTGCACGTATTCGCAGTTTGAAATTACGACTTTTTTATACCCAACATATGCCAAGTACTGAAAGCGGCGTTTGGTCACATTTGTCACCATCCCCCCCTGAAATTTTCAAAATATCCCAAACATCCTAATTTCGAGGCCTGAGCCATATTTTGGAGCCAAATTTTGGCGCTTTGCACGTATTCGCATTTTGAAATTATTAAGAATTTTATACCCAACATATGCCAAGTACTGAAAGCGGCAGTGAGTCACATTTTGCACAAACTCCCCTGCAGTTTTCAAAATATCCCAAATATCCCAATTTTGATTCCTGAACCATATTTTGCTGCCAAATTCTGGCTCTCTGCACGTATTCGCTGTTTGAAATTACGACTTCTTATACCCAACATATGCCAAGTACTGAAAGCGGCATTTGGTCACATTTGTCCTAAACCTCCCTAAAGTTTTCAAAATGTCCCAAACATCCCAATTTCGAGGCCTGAGCCATATTTTAGAGCCAAATTCAGGCTCTCTGCACGTATTCGCAGTTTGAAATTACGACTTTTCATACCCAACATATGCCAAGTATTGAAAGTTGCGTTTTGTCACATTTGTCCCAAACTCCCCTGCAGTTTTCAAAATATCCCAAACATCCCAATTTCGAGGCCTGATAAAAATTTTAGAGCCAAGTTCTGGTTCTCTGCACGTATTCGCAGTTTGAAATTACGACTTTTTTTATACCCAACATATGCGAAGTACTGAAAGCGGCGTTTGGTCACATTTGTCCCAAACCTCCCTGCAGTTTTCAAAATATCCAAAACATCCCAATTTCGAAGCCTGAGCAATATTTTGTAGCCAAATTCTGGCTCTATGCACGTATTCGCAGTTTGAAATTACGACTTTTTTATACCCAACATATGCGAAGTACTGAAAGCGGCGTTTGGACACATTTGTCCCAAACCTCCCTGCAGTTTTCAAAATATCCCAAACATCCCAATTTCGAGGCCTGAGCCATATTTTGGAGCCAAATTCTAGCTCTATGCACGCATTCGCAGTTTGAAATTACGACTTTTCATACCCAACATATGCCAAATACTGAAAGCGGCAGTGAGTCACATTTGCACAAACTCCCCTGCAGTTTTCAAAATATCCCAAATATCCCAATTTCGAGGCCTGAGCCATATTTTGGAGCCAAATTCAGGCTCTCTGCATGTATTCGCAGTTTCAAATTACGAATTTTTATACCCAACATATGCCAAGTACTGAAAGCGACGATTGGTCTCATTTGTCCCAAACCTCCCTGCAGTTTTCAAAATATCCCAAACAACCCAATTTCGAGGCCTGAGCAATATTTTGGAGCCAAATTCAGGCTCTCTGCACGTATTCGCAGTTTGAAATTACGACTTTTTTATACCAAACATATGCGAAGTACTGAATGAGGCGTTTGGTCACATTTGTCCCAAACCTTCCTGCAGTTTTCAAAATATCCCAAACATCCCAATTTCGAGGCCTGAGCCACATTTTGGAGCCATATTCAGGCTCTCTGCACGTATTCGCAGTTTGAAAATACGACTTTTCATTCCCAACGTATGCCAAGTACTGAAAGCAGCGTTTGGTCACATTTGTCCCAAACCTCCCTGCAGTTTTCAAAATATCCCAAACATCCCAATTTCGAGGCCTGAGCAATATTTTGGAGCCAAATTCAGGCTCTCTGCACGTATTCGCAGTTTGAAATTTTAACTTTTTTATACCCAACATATGCGCAGTACTGAAAGCGGCGTTTGGTCACATTTGTCCCAAACCTCCCTGCAGTTTTCCAAATATTCCAAACATCCCAATTTCGAGGCCTGAGCCATATTTTGGAGCCAAATTCTGACTCTCTGCACGTATTCGCAGTTTGAAATTTCGACTTTTTTATACCCAACATATGCGAAGTACTGAAAGAGGCGTTTGGTCACATTTGTCCCAAACCTCCCTGCAGTTTTCAAAATATCCCAAACATCCCAATTTCGAGGCCTGAGGCATATTTTGGAGACCAATTCTGGCTCTCTGCACTTATTCGCAGTTTGAAATTCCGACTTTTTATACCCAACATATGCCAAGTACTGAAAGCGGCAGTGAGTAACATTTTGCACAAACTCCCCTGCAGTTTTCAAAATATCCCAAATATCCCAATTTCGAGGCCTGGTCCATATTTTGGAGCCAAATTCTGGCTCTCTGCACGTATTTGCAGTTTGAAATTCCGACTTTTTATACCCAACATATGCCAAATACTGAAAGTGGCAGTGAGTCACATTTTGCACAAACTCCCCTGCAGTTTTCAAAATATCCCAATTTCGAGGCCTGAGCCATAATTTGGAGCCAAATTCTGGCTCTCTGCACGTATTCGCTGTTTGAAATTACGACTTTTTATACACAACATATGCCAAGTACTGAAAGTGGCGTTTGGTCACATTTGTCCCAATCTCCCCTACAGTTTTCAAAATATCTCAAACATCCCAGTTTCGAGGCCTGAGCCAAATTTTGGAGCCAAAATTCTGGCTCTCTGCACGTATTCGCAGTTTGAAATTACGACTTTTTATACCCAACATATGCCTAGTACTTAAAGCGGCAGTGAGTCACATTTTGCACAAACTCCCCTGCAGTTTTCAAAATATCCCAAATATCCCAATTTTGAGGCCTGAGCCATATTTTGGAGCCAAATTCTGGCTCTCTGCACGTATTCGCAGTTTGAAATTGCGACTTTTTATACCCAACATATGCCAAGTACTGAAAGCGGCGTTTGGTCACATTTGTCCCAAACCTCCCTGCAGTTTTCAAAATATCTGAAACATCCCAATTTCGAGGCCAGAGCCATTATTATGGAGCCAAATTCTGGCTCTCTGCACGTATTCGCAGTTTGATATTACAACTTTTTATACCCAACATATGCCAAGTACTGATAGCTGAAGAGAGTCACATTTTGCACAAACTCCTCTGCAGTTTTCAAAATAACCCAAACATCCCAATTTCGAGGCCTGAGCCATATTTTGGAGCTAAATTCTGGCTCTCTGCACGTATTCGCAGTTTGAAATTACGACTTTTTTATACCCAACATATGCGAAGTACTGAAAGTGGCATTTGGTCACATTTGTCCCAAACCCCCTTGCAGTTTCCAAATTACCCCAAATATCCCAATTTCGAAGCCTGATCCATATTTTGGAGCAAAATTCTGGCTCTCTGCACGTATTCGCAGTTTAAAATTAAGAATTTTTATACCCAACATACGCCAAGTACAGAAAGCGGCATTTGGTCACATTTGTCCCAAACCTCCCTGCAGTTTTCAAAATATTCCAAACATCCTAATTTCGAGGCCTGAGCCATATTTTGGAGCCAAGTTCTCGCTATCTGCACGTATTCGCCGTTTGAAATTACGACTTTTTTATACCCAACATATGCGAAGTACTGAAAGCGGCGTTTGGCCACATTTGTCCCAAACCTCCCTGCAGTTTTCAAAATATCTGAAACATCCCAATTTCGAAGCCAGAGCCATTATTTTGGAGCCAAATTCTGGCTCTCTGCATGTATTCGCAGTTTGATATTACAACTTTTTATACCCAACATATGCCAAGTACTGATAGCTGAAGAGAGTCACATTTTGCACAAACTCCTCTGCAGTTTTCAAAATAACCCAAACATCCCAATTTCGAGGCCTGAGCCATATTTTGGAGCTAAATTCTGGCTCTCTGCACGTATTCGCAGTTTGAAATTACGACTTTTTTATACCCAACATATGCGAAGTACTGAAAGTGGCATTTGGTCACATTTGTCCCAAACCCCCTTGCAGTTTCCAAATTACTCCAAATATCCCAATTTCGAGGCCTGATCCATATTTTGGAGCAAAATTCTGGCTCTCTGCACGTATTCGCAGTTTAAAATTAAGAATTTTTATACCCAACATACGCCAAGTACAGAAAGCGGCATTTGGTCACATTTGTCCCAAACCTCCCTGCAGTTTTCAAAATATTCCAAACATCCTAATTTCGAGGCCTGAGCCATATTTTGGAGCCAAGTTCTCGCTATCTGCACGTATTCGCCGTTTGAAATTACGACTTTTTATACCCAACATATGCGAAGTACTGAAAGCGGCGTTTGGTCACATTTGTCCCAAACCTCCCTGCAGTTTTCAAAATATCCCAAACATCCTAATTTCGAGGCCTGAGCCATATTTTGGAGCCAAGTTCTCGCTATCTGCACGTATTTGCCGTTTAAAATTACGACTTTTCATACCCAAAATATGCCAAGTACTGAAAGCGTCGTTCGGTCACATTTGTCCCAAACCCCCTGCAGTTTTCAAAATATCCCAAACATACCAATTTCTAGCTCTGAGCCAAATTTTGGAGCCAAATTCTGGCTCTCTGCACGTATTTGCAGTTTGAAATTCCGACTTTTTATACCCAACATATGCCAAATACTGAAAGTGGCAGTGAGTCACATTTTGCACAAACTCCCCTGCAGTTTTCAAAATATCCCAATTTCGAGGCCTGAGCCATATTTTGGAGCCAAATTCTGGCTCTCTGCACGTATTCGCTGTTTGAAATTACGACTTTTTATACACAACATATGCCAAGTACTGAAAGTGGCGTTTGGTCACATTTGTCCCAATCTCCCCTACAGTTTTCAAAATATCTCAAACATCCCAGTTTCGAGGCCTGAGCCAAATTTTGGAGCCAAATTCTGGCTCTCTGCACGTATTCGCAGTTTGAAATTCCGACTTTTTATACCCAACATATGCCTAGTACTTAAAGCGGCAGTGAGTCACATTTTGCACAAACTCCCCTGCAGTTTTAAAAATATCCCAAACATCCCAATTTCGAGACCTGAGCCATATTTTTAAGCCAAATTCTGGCTCTCTGCACGTATTCGCAGTTTGAAATTACGACTTTTTTATACCCAACATATGCCAAGTACTGAAAGCGGCGTTTGGTCACATTTGTCACCATCCCCCCTGAAATTTTCAAAATATCCCAAACATCCTAATTTCGAGGCCTGAGCCATATTTTGGAGCCAAATTTTGGCGCTTTGCACGTATTCGCATTTTGAAATTATTAAGAATTTTTATACCCAACATATGCCAAGTACTGAAAGCGGCAGTGAGTCACATTTTGCACAAACTCCCCTGCAGTTTTCAAAATATCCCAAATATCCCAATTTTGATTCCTGAACCATATTTTGCTGCCAAATTCTGGCTCTCTGCACGTATTCGCTGTTTGAAATTACGACTTCTTATACCCAACATATGCCAAGTACTGAAAGCGGCATTTGGTCACATTTGTCCTAAACCTCCCTAAAGTTTTCAAAATGTCCCAAACATCGCAATTTCGAGGCCTGAGCCATATTTTAGAGCCAAATTCAGGCTCTCTGCACGTATTCGCAGTTTGAAATTACGACTTTTCATACCCAACATATGCCAAGTATTGAAAGTTGCGTTTTGTCACATTTGTCCCAAACTCCCCTGCAGTTTTCAAAATATCCCAAACATCCCAATTTCGAGGCCTGATAAAAATTTTAGAGCCAAGTTCTGGTTCTCTGCACGTATTCGCAGTTTGAAATTACGACTTTTTTATACCCAACATATGCGAAGTACTGAAAGCGGCGTTTGGTCACATTTGTCCCAAACCTCCCTGCAGTTTTCAAAATATCCAAAACATCCCAATTTCGAAGCCTGAGCAATATTTTGTAGCCAAATTCTGGCTCTATGCACGTATTCGCAGTTTGAAATTACGACTTTTTTATACCCAACATATGCGAAGTACTGAAAGCGGCGTTTGGACACATTTGTCCCAAACCTCCCTGCAGTTTTCAAAATATCCCAAACATCCCAATTTCGAGGCCTGAGCCATATTTTGGAGCCAAATTCTAGCTCTATGCACGCATTCGCAGTTTGAAATTACGACTTTTCATACCCAACATATGCCAAATACTGAAAGCGGCAGTGAGTCACATTTGCACAAACTCCCCTGCAGTTTTCAAAATATCCCAAATATCCCAATTTCGAGGCCTGAGCCATATTTTGGAGCCAAATTCAGGCTCTCTGCATGTATTCGCAGTTTCAAATTACGAATTTTTATACCCAACATATGCCAAGTACTGAAAGCGACGATTGGTCTCATTTGTCCCAAACCTCCCTGCAGTTTTCAAAATATCCCAAACAACCCAATTTCGAGGCCTGAGCAATATTTTGGAGCCAAATTCAGGCTCTCTGCACGTATTCGCAGTTTGAAATTACGACTTTTTTATACCAAACATATGCGAAGTACTGAATGAGGCGTTTGGTCACATTTGTCCCAAACCTTCCTGCAGTTTTCAAAATATCCCAAACATCCCAATTTCGAGGCCTGAGCCACATTTTGGAGCCATATTCAGGCTCTCTGCACGTATTCGCAGTTTGAAAATACGACTTTTCATACCCAACGTATGCCAAGTACTGAAAGCAGCGTTTGGTCACATTTGTCCCAAACCTCCCTGCAGTTTTCAAAATATCCCAAACATCCCAATTTCGAGGCCTGAGCAATATTTTGGAGCCAAATTCAGGCTCTCTGCACGTATTCGCAGTTTGAAATTTCGACTTTTTTATACCCAACATATGCGAAGTACTGAAAGCGGCGTTTGGTCACATTTGTCCCAAACCTCCCTGCAGTTTTCCAAATATTCCAAACATCCCAATTTCGAGGCCTGAGCCATATTTTGGAGCCAAATTCTGACTCTCTGCACGTATTCGCAGTTTGAAATTTCGACTTTTTTATACCCAACATATGCGAAGTACTGAAAGAGGCGTTTGGTCACATTTGTCCCAAACCTCCCTGCAGTTTTCAAAATATCCCAAACATCCCAATTTCGAGGCCTGAGGCATATTTTGGAGACCAATTCTGGCTCTCTGCACTTATTCGCAGTTTGAAATTCCGACTTTTTATACCCAACATATGCCAAGTACTGAAAGCGGCAGTGAGTAACATTTTGCACAAACTCCCCTGCAGTTTTCAAAATATCCCAAATATCCCAATTTCGAGGCCTGGTCCATATTTTGGAGCCAAATTCTGGCTCTCTGCACGTATTTGCAGTTTGAAATTCCGACTTTTTATACCCAACATATGCCAAATACTGAAAGTGGCAGTGAGTCACATTTTGCACAAACTCCCCTGCAGTTTTCAAAATATCCCAATTTCGAGGCCTGAGCCATAATTTGGAGCCAAATTCTGGCTCTCTGCACGTATTCGCTGTTTGAAATTACGACTTTTTATACACAACATATGCCAAGTACTGAAAGTGGCGTTTGGTCACATTTGTCCCAATCTCCCCTACAGTTTTCAAAATATCTCAAACATCCCAGTTTCGAGGCCTGAGCCAAATTTTGGAGCCAAATTCTGGCTCTCTGCACGTATTCGCAGTTTGAAATTACGACTTTTTATACCCAACATATGCCTAGTACTTAAAGCGGCAGTGAGTCACATTTTGCACAAACTCCCCTGCAGTTTTCAAAATATCCCAAATATCCCAATTTTGAGGCCTGAGCCATATTTTGGAGCCAAATTCTGGCTCTCTGCACGTATTCGCAGTTTGAAATTGCGACTTTTTATACCCAACATATGCCAAGTACTGAAAGCGGCGTTTGGTCACATTTGTCCCAAACCTCCCTGCAGTTTTCAAAATATCTGAAACATCCCAATTTCGAGGCCAGAGCCATTATTATGGAGCCAAATTCTGGCTCTCTGCACGTATTCGCAGTTTGATATTACAACTTTTTATACCCAACATATGCCAAGTACTGATAGCTGAAGAGAGTCACATTTTGCACAAACTCCTCTGCAGTTTTCAAAATAACCCAAACATCCCAATTTCGAGGCCTGAGCCATATTTTGGAGCTAAATTCTGGCTCTCTGCACGTATTCGCAGTTTGAAATTACGACTTTTTTATACCCAACATATGCGAAGTACTGAAAGTGGCATTTGGTCACATTTGTCCCAAACCCCCTTGCAGTTTCCAAATTACCCCAAATATCCCAATTTCGAAGCCTGATCCATATTTTGGAGCAAAATTCTGGCTCTCTGCACGTATTCGCAGTTTAAAATTAAGAATTTTTATACCCAACATACGCCAAGTACAGAAAGCGGCATTTGGTCACATTTGTCCCAAACCTCCCTGCAGTTTTCAAAATATTCCAAACATCCTAATTTCGAGGCCTGAGCCATATTTTGGAGCCAAGTTCTCGCTATCTGCACGTATTCGCCGTTTGAAATTACGACTTTTTTATACCCAACATATGCGAAGTACTGAAAGCGGCGTTTGGCCACATTTGTCCCAAACCTCCCTGCAGTTTTCAAAATATCTGAAACATCCCAATTTCGAAGCCAGAGCCATTATTTTGGAGCCAAATTCTGGCTCTCTGCATGTATTCGCAGTTTGATATTACAACTTTTTATACCCAACATATGCCAAGTACTGATAGCTGAAGAGAGTCACATTTTGCACAAACTCCTCTGCAGTTTTCAAAATAACCCAAACATCCCAATTTCGAGGCCTGAGCCATATTTTGGAGCTAAATTCTGGCTCTCTGCACGTATTCGCAGTTTGAAATTACGACTTTTTTATACCCAACATATGCGAAGTACTGAAAGTGGCATTTGGTCACATTTGTCCCAAACCCCCTTGCAGTTTCCAAATTACTCCAAATATCCCAATTTCGAGGCCTGATCCATATTTTGGAGCAAAATTCTGGCTCTCTGCACGTATTCGCAGTTTAAAATTAAGAATTTTTATACCCAACATACGCCAAGTACAGAAAGCGGCATTTGGTCACATTTGTCCCAAACCTCCCTGCAGTTTTCAAAATATTCCAAACATCCTAATTTCGAGGCCTGAGCCATATTTTGGAGCCAAGTTCTCGCTATCTGCACGTATTCGCCGTTTGAAATTACGACTTTTTTATACCCAACATATGCGAAGTACTGAAAGCGGCGTTTGGTCACATTTGTCCCAAACCTCCCTGCAGTTTTCAAAATATCCCAAACATCCTAATTTCGAGGCCTGAGCCATATTTTGGAGCCAAGTTCTCGCTATCTGCACGTATTTGCCGTTTAAAATTACGACTTTTCATACCCAAAATATGCCAAGTACTGAAAGCGTCGTTCGGTCACATTTGTCCCAAACCCCCCTGCAGTTTTCAAAATATCCCAAACATACCAATTTCTAGCTCTGAGCCAAATTTTGGAGCCAAATTCTGGCTCTCTGCACGTATTTGCAGTTTGAAATTCCGACTTTTTATACCCAACATATGCCAAATACTGAAAGTGGCAGTGAGTCACATTTTGCACAAACTCCCCTGCAGTTTTCAAAATATCCCAATTTCGAGGCCTGAGCCATATTTTGGAGCCAAATTCTGGCTCTCTGCACGTATTCGCTGTTTGAAATTACGACTTTTTATACACAACATATGCCAAGTACTGAAAGTGGCGTTTGGTCACATTTGTCCCAATCTCCCCTACAGTTTTCAAAATATCTCAAACATCCCAGTTTCGAGGCCTGAGCCAAATTTTGGAGCCAAATTCTGGCTCTCTGCACGTATTCGCAGTTTGAAATTACGACTTTTTATACCCAACATATGCCTAGTACTTAAAGCGGCAGTGAGTCACATTTTGCACAAACTCCCCTGCAGTTTTAAAAATATCCCAAACATCCCAATTTCGAGACCTGAGCCATATTTTTAAGCCAAATTCTGGCTCTCTGCACGTATTCGCAGTTTGAAATTACGACTTTTTTATACCCAACATATGCCAAGTACTGAAAGCGGCGTTTGGTCACATTTGTCACCATCCCCCCCTGAAATTTTCAAAATATCCCAAACATCCTAATTTCGAGGCCTGAGCCATATTTTGGAGCCAAATTTTGGCGCTTTGCACGTATTCGCATTTTGAAATTATTAAGAATTTTTATACCCAACATATGCCAAGTACTGAAAGCGGCAGTGAGTCACATTTTGCACAAACTCCCCTGTAGTTTTCAAAATATCCCAAATATCCCAATTTTGATTCCTGAACCATATTTTGCTGCCAAATTCTGGCTCTCTGCACGTATTCGCTGTTTGAAATTACGACTTCTTATACCCAACATATGCCAAGTACTGAAAGCGGCATTTGGTCACATTTGTCCTAAACCTCCCTAAAGTTTTCAAAATATCCCAAACATCCCAATTTCGAGGCCTGAGCCATATTTTAGAGCCAAATTCAGGCTCTCTGCACGTATTCGCAGTTTGAAATTACGACTTTTCATACCCAACATATGCCAAGTATTGAAAGTTGCGTTTTGTCACATTTGTCCCAAACTCCCCTGCAGTTTTCAAAATATCCCAAACATCCCAATTTCGAGGCCTGATAAAAATTTTAGAGCCAAGTTCTGGTTCTCTGCACGTATTCGCAGTTTGAAATTACGACTTTTTTTATACCCAACATATGCGAAGTACTGAAAGCGGCGTTTGGTCACATTTGTCCCAAACCTCCCTGCAGTTTTCAAAATATCCAAAACATCCCAATTTCGAAGCCTGAGCAATATTTTGTAGCCAAATTCTGGCTCTATGCACGTATTCGCAGTTTGAAATTACGACTTTTTTATACCCAACATATGCGAAGTACTGAAAGCGGCGTTTGGTCACATTTGTCCCAAACCTCCCTGCAGTTTTCAAAATATCCCAAACATCCCAATTTCGAGGCCTGAGCCATATTTTGGACCCAAATTCAGGCTCTCTGCACGTATGCGCCGTTTGAAATTACGACTATTCATACCTTACATATGCCAAGTACTGAAAGCGGCGTTTGGTCACATTTGTCCCAAACCTCCCTGCAGCTTTCAAAATATCCTAAACATACCAATTTCGAAGCCTCAGCCATATTTTGGAGGCAAATTCTAGCTCTATGCACGTATTCGCAGTTTGAAATTACGACTTTTTATACCCAACACATGCCAAGTACTGAAAGAGGCGTTTGGTCACATTTGTCCCAAACCTCCCTGCAGTTTTCAAAATATCCTAAACATCCCAATTTCAAAGCCAGAGCCATATTTTGGAGCCAAATTCTGGCTCTCTGCACGTATTCGCAGTTTGATATTACAACTTTTTATACCCAACATATGCCAAGTACAGAAAGCTGAAGTGAGTCACATTTTGAACAAACTCCTCTGCAGTTTTCAAAATAACCCAAACATCCCAATTTCGAGGCCTGAGCCATATTTTGGAGCTAAATTCTGGCTCTCTGCAGGTATTCGCAGTTTGAAATTACGAATTTTTTATACCCAACATATGCGAAGTACTGAAAGTGGCATTTGGTTACATTTGTCCCAAACCTCCCTGCAGTTTTCAAAATATCCCAAACATCCGAATTTCGAGGCCTGAGCCATATTTTGGAGCCAAATTAAGGCTCTCTGCACGTATTCACAGTTTGAAATTACGACTTTTCATACCCAACATAAGCCAAGTACTGCAAGTGGCGTTTGGTCACATTTATCCCAAACCCCCTTGCAGTTTCCAAATTACCCCAAATATCCCAATTTCGAGGCTTGATCCATATTTTGGAGCTAAATTCTGGCTCTCTGCACGTATTCGCAGTTTGAAATTTCGAATTTTTATACCCAACATATGCCAAGTACTGAAAGCGGCGTTTGGTCACATTTGTTCAAAACCTCCCTGCAGTTTTCAAAATATCGCAAACATCCCAATTTCGAGGCCCGAACAATATTTTGGAGCCAAATTCTGGCTCTCTGCACGTATTCGAAGTTTGAAATTACGACTTTTTATACCCAACATATGACAAGTACTGAAAGCGGCGTTTGGTCACATTTGTCCCAAACCTCCCTGCGGTTTTTAAAATATTCCAAACATCCCAATTTCGTGGCCTGAGCCATATTTTGGAGCCAAATTCAGGCTCTCTGCACGTATTCGCAGTTTGAAATTACGACTTTTCATTCCCAACATATGCCAAGTACTGAAAGCAACGTTTGGTCACATTTGTCCCAAACTCCCCTGCAGTTTTAAAAATATCCCAAACATCCCAATTTCGAGACCTGAGCCATATTTTTAAGCCAAATTCTGGCTCTCTGCACGTATTCGCAGTTTGAAATTACGACTTTTTTAAACCCAACATATGCTAAGTACTGAAAGCGGCGTTTGGTCACATTTATCCCAAACCCCCTTGCAGTTTCCAAATTACCCCAAATATCCCAATTTCGAGGCTTGATCCATATTTTGGAGCTAAATTCTGGCTCTCTGCACGTATTCGCAGTTTGAAATTAAGAATTTTTATACCCAACATATGCCAAGTACTGAAAGCGGCATTTGGTTACATTTGTCCCAAACCTCCCTGCAGTTTTCAAAATATCCCAAACATCCGAATTTCGAGGCCTGAGCCATATTTTGGAGCCAAATTCAAGCTCTCTGCACGTATTCACAGTTTGAAATTACGAATTTTCATACCCAACATAAGCCAAGTACTGCAAGTGGCGTTTGGTCACATTTATCCCAAACCCCCTTGCAGTTTCCAAATTACCCCAAATATCCCAATTTCAAGGCTTGATCCATATTTTGGAGCTAAATTCTGGCTCTCTGCACGTATTCGCAGTTTGAAATTAAGAATTTTTATACCCAACATATGCCAAGTACTGAAAGCGGCATTTGGTCACATTTGTCCCAAACCTCCCTGCAGTTTTCAAAATATTCCAAACATCCTAATTTCGAGGCCTGAGCCATATTTTGGAGCCAAGTTCTCGCTATCTGCACGTATTCGCCGTTTAAAATTACGACTTTTTTATACCCAACATATGCGAAGTACTGAAAGCGGCGTTTGGTCACATTTGTCCCAAACCTCCCTGCAGTTTTCAAAATATCCCAAACATCCCAATTTCGAGGCCTGAGCCATATTTTGGAGCCAAGTTCAGGCTCTCTTCACGTATTCGCAGTTTGAAATTACGACTTTTCATACCCAAAATATGCCAAGTACTGAAAGCGGCGTTTGGTCACATTTGTCCCAAACCCCCCTGCAGTTTTCAAAATATCCCAAACATACCAATTTCGAGCTCTGAGCCAAATTTTGGAGGCAAATTCTGGCTCTATGCACGTATTCGCAGTTTGAAATTACGAATTTTTATACCCAACACATGCCAAGTCCTGAAAGCGGCAGTGAGTGACATTTTGCACAAACTCCCCATCAGTTTTCGAAATATCCCAAATATCCCAATTTCGAGGCCTGACCCATATTTTGGAGCCAAATTCTGGCTCTCTGCACGTATTCGCAGTTTGAAAATACGAATTTTTTATACCCAACATATGCCAATTACTGAAAGCGGCGTTTGGTCACATTTGTCCCAATCCCCCCTGCAATTTTCAAAATATCCCAAACATCCCAATTTCGAGGCCTGAGCCATATCTGGGAGCCAAATTCTAGCTCTCTGCACGTATTCGCAGTTTGAAATTGCGACTTTTTAAACCCAACATATGCAAAGTACCGAAAGCGGCGTTTGGTCACATTTGTCCCAATCTCCCCTGCAGTTTTCAAAAGATCTCAAACATCCCAATTTCGAGGCCTGAGCTATATTTTGGAGCCAAATTCAGGCTCTCTGCACGTATTCGCAGTTGGAAATTACGACTTTTATACCCAACATATGCCAAATACTGAGCGCGGCATTTGGTCATATTTGTCCCAAACTCCCCTGCAGTTTCAAAATATCCCAAAAATCCCAATTTCGAGGCCTGAGCCATATTTTGGAGCCAAATTCTGGCTATCTGCACGTATTCGCAGTTTGAAATTACGTCTTTTTTATACCCAACATATGACAAGTACTGAAAGCGGCGTTTGGTCACATTTGTCCCAAACCTCCCTGCGGTTTTTAAAATATTCCAAACATCCCAATTTCGTGGCCTGAGCCATATTTTGGAGCCAAATTCAGGCTCTCTGCACGTATTCGCAGTTTGAAATTACGACTTTTCATTCCCAACATATGCCAAGTACTGAAAGCAACGTTTGGTCACATTTGTCCCAAACTCCCCTGCAGTTTTAAAAATATCCCAAACATCCCAATTTCGAGACCTGAGCCATATTTTTAAGCCAAATTCTGGCTCTCTGCACGTATTCGCAGTTTGAAATTACGACTTTTTTAAACCCAACATATGCTAAGTACTGAAAGCGGCGTTTGGTCACATTTATCCCAAACCCCCTTGCAGTTTCCAAATTACCCCAAATATCCCAATTTCGAGGCTTGATCCATATTTTGGAGCTAAATTCTGGCTCTCTGCACGTATTCGCAGTTTGAAATTAAGAATTTTTATACCCAACATATGCCAAGTACTGAAAGCGGCATTTGGTTACATTTGTCCCAAACCTCCCTGCAGTTTTCAAAATATCCCAAACATCCGAATTTCGAGGCCTGAGCCATATTTTGGAGCCAAATTCAAGCTCTCTGCACGTATTCACAGTTTGAAATTACGAATTTTCATACCCAACATAAGCCAAGTACTGCAAGTGGCGTTTGGTCACATTTATCCCAAACCCCCTTGCAGTTTCCAAATTACCCCAAATATCCCAATTTCAAGGCTTGATCCATATTTTGGAGCTAAATTCTGGCTCTCTGCACGTATTCGCAGTTTGAAATTAAGAATTTTTATACCCAACATATGCCAAGTACTGAAAGCGGCATTTGGTCACATTTGTCCCAAACCTCCCTGCAGTTTTCAAAATATTCCAAACATCCTAATTTCGAGGCCTGAGCCATATTTTGGAGCCAAGTTCTCGCTATCTGCACGTATTCGCCGTTTAAAATTACGACTTTTTTATACCCAACATATGCGAAGTACTGAAAGCGGCGTTTGGTCACATTTGTCCCAAACCTCCCTGCAGTTTTCAAAATATCCCAAACATCCCAATTTCGAGGCCTGAGCCATATTTTGGAGCCAAGTTCAGGCTCTCTGCACGTATTCGCAGTTTGAAATTACGACTTTTCATACCCAAAATATGCCAAGTACTGAAAGCGGCGTTTGGTCACATTTGTCCCAAACCCCCCTGCAGTTTTCAAAATATCCCAAACATACCAATTTCGAGCTCTGAGCCAAATTTTGGAGGCAAATTCTGGCTCTATGCACGTATTCGCAGTTTGAAATTACGAATTTTTATACCCAACACATGCCAAGTCCTGAAAGCGGCAGTGAGTGACATTTTGCACAAACTCCCCTGCAGTTTTCAAAATATCCCAAATATCCCAATTTCGAGGCCTGACCCATATTTTGGAGCCAAATTCTGGCTCTCTGCACGTATTCGCAGTTTGAAAATACGAATTTTTTATACCCAACATATGCCAATTACTGAAAGCGGCGTTTGGTCACATTTGTCCCAATCCCCCCTGCAATTTTCAAAATATCCCAAACATCCCAATTTCGAGGCCTGAGCCATATCTGGGAGCCAAATTCTAGCTCTCTGCACGTATTCGCAGTTTGAAATTGCGACTTTTTAAACCCAACATATGCAAAGTACCGAAAGCGGCGTTTGGTCACATTTGTCCCAATCTCCCCTGCAGTTTTCAAAAGATCTCAAACATCCCAATTTCGAGGCCTGAGCCATATTTTGGAGCCAAATTCAGGCTCTCTGCACGTATTCGCAGTTTGAAATTACGACTTTTCATTCCCAACATATGCCAAGTACTGAAAGCAACGTTTGGTCACATTTGTCCCAAACTCCCCTGCAGTTTTAAAAATATCCCAAACATCCCAATTTCGAGACCTGAGCCATATTTTTAAGCCAAATTCTGGCTCTCTGCACGTATTCGCAGTTTGAAATTACGACTTTTTTAAACCCAACATATGCTAAGTACTGAAAGCGGCGTTTGGTCACATTTATCCCAAACCCCCTTGCAGTTTCCAAATTACCCCAAATATCCCAATTTCGAGGCTTGATCCATATTTTGGAGCTAAATTCTGGCTCTCTGCACGTATTCGCAGTTTGAAATTAAGAATTTTTATACCCAACATATGCCAAGTACTGAAAGCGGCATTTGGTTACATTTGTCCCAAACCTCCCTGCAGTTTTCAAAATATCCCAAACATCCGAATTTCGAGGCCTGAGCCATATTTTGGAGCCAAATTCAAGCTCTCTGCACGTATTCACAGTTTGAAATTACGAATTTTCATACCCAACATAAGCCAAGTACTGCAAGTGGCGTTTGGTCACATTTATCCCAAACCCCCTTGCAGTTTCCAAATTACCCCAAATATCCCAATTTCAAGGCTTGATCCATATTTTGGAGCTAAATTCTGGCTCTCTGCACGTATTCGCAGTTTGAAATTAAGAATTTTTATACCCAACATATGCCAAGTACTGAAAGCGGCATTTGGTCACATTTGTCCCAAACCTCCCTGCAGTTTTCAAAATATTCCAAACATCCTAATTTCGAGGCCTGAGCCATATTTTGGAGCCAAGTTCTCGCTATCTGCACGTATTCGCCGTTTAAAATTACGACTTTTTTATACCCAACATATGCGAAGTACTGAAAGCGGCGTTTGGTCACATTTGTCCCAAACCTCCCTGCAGTTTTCAAAATATCCCAAACATCCCAATTTCGAGGCCTGAGCCATATTTTGGAGCCAAGTTCAGGCTCTCTGCACGTATTCGCAGTTTGAAATTACGACTTTTCATACCCAAAATATGTCAAGTACTGAAAGCGGCGTTTGGTCACATTTGTCCCAAACCCCCCTGCAGTTTTCAAAATATCCCAAACATACCAATTTCGAGCTCTGAGCCAAATTTTGGAGGCAAATTCTGGCTCTATGCACGTATTCGCAGTTTGAAATTACGAATTTTTATACCCAACACATGCCAAGTCCTGAAAGCGGCAGTGAGTGACATTTTGCACAAACTCCCCTGCAGTTTTCAAAATATCCCAAATATCCCAATTTCGAGGCCTGACCCATATTTTGGAGCCAAATTCTGGCTCTCTGCACGTATTCGCAGTTTGAAAATACGAATTTTTTATACCCAACATATGCCAATTACTGAAAGCGGCGTTTGGTCACATTTGTCCCAATCCCCCCTGCAATTTTCAAAATATCCCAAACATCCCAATTTCGAGGCCTGAGCCATATCTGGGAGCCAAATTCTAGCTCTCTGCACGTATTCGCAGTTTGAAATTGCGACTTTTTAAACCCAACATATGCAAAGTACCGAAAGCGGCGTTTGGTCACATTTGTCCCAATCTCCCCTGCAGTTTTCAAAAGATCTCAAACATCCCAATTTCGAGGCCTGAGCTATATTTTGGAGCCAAATTCAGGCTCTCTGCACGTATTCGCAGTTGGAAATTACGACTTTTATACCCAACATATGCCAAATACTGAGCGCGGCATTTGGTCATATTTGTCCCAAACTTCCCTGCAGTTTCAAAATATCCCAAAAATCCCAATTTCGAGGCCTGAGCCATATTTTGGAGCCAAATTCTGGCTATCTGCACGTATTCGCAGTTTGAAATTACGTCTTTTTTATACCCAACATATGCGAAGTACTGAAAGCGGCGTTTGGTCACATTTGTCTCAAACCTCCCTGCAGTTTTCAAAATATCCCAAACATCCCAATTTCGAGGCCTGAGCAATATTTTGGAGCCAAATTCTGACTCAATGCACGCATTCGCAGATTGAAATTACGACTTTTTATGCCCAACATATGCCAAGTACTGAAAGCGGCAGTGAGTCACATTTTGCACAAACTCCCCTGCAGTTTTCAAAATATCCCAAATATCCCAATTTCGAGGCCTGAGCCATATTTTGGAGCCAAATTCAGGCTCTCTGCATATATTCGCAGTTTGAAATTACGAATTTTTATACCCAACATATGCCAAGTACTGAAAGTGGCGTTTGGTCACATTTGTTCAAAACCTCCCTGCAGTTTTCAAAATATCGCAAACATCCCAATTTCGAGGCCTGAGCAATATTTTGGAGCCAAATTCTGGCTCTCTGTACGTATTCGCAGTTTGAAATTACGACTTTTTATACCCAACATATGCCAAGTACTGAAAGCGGCGTTTGGTCACATTTGTCCCAAACCTCCCTGCAGTTTTTAAAATATTCCAAACATCCCAATTTCGTGGCCTGAGCCATATTTTGGAGCCAAATTCAGGCTCTCTGCACGTATTCGCAATTTGAAATTACGACTTTTCATTCCCAACATATGCCAAGTACTGAAAGCAACGTTTGGTCACATTTGTCCCAAACTCCCCTGCAGTTTTAAAAATATCCCAAACATCCCAATTTCAAGACCTGAGCCATATTTTTAAACCAAATTCTGGCTCTCTGCACGTATTTGCAGTTTGAAATAACGACTTTTTTATACCCAACATATGCCAAGTACTGAAAGCGGCGTTTGGTCACATATGTCCCAAACCTCCCTGCAGTTTTCAAAATATCCAAAACATCCCAATTTCGAAGCCTGAGATATATTGTAGAGCCAAATTCTGGCTCTATGCACGTATTCGCAGTTTAAAATTACGACTATTTTATACCTAACAAATGCGAAGTACTGAAAGCGGCGTTTGGTCACATTTGTCCCAAACCTCCCTGCAGTTTTCAAAATATCCCAAACATCCCAATTTCGAGGCCTGATCCATATTTTTGGCCAAATTCAGGCTCTCTGCACGTATGCGCTGTTTGAAATTACGACTTTTCATACCTTACATATGCCAAGTACTGAAAGCGGCGTTTGGTCACATTTGTCCCAAACCCCCCTGCAGCTTTCAAAATATCCTAAACATACCAATTTCGAGGCCTCAGCCATATTTTGGAGGCAAATTCTAGCTCTATGCACGTATTCGCAGTTTGAAATTACGACTTTTTACACCCAACACATGCCAAGTCCTGAAAGCGGCAGTGAGTGACATTTTGCACAAACTCCCCTGCAGTTTGCGAAATATCCCAAATATCCCAATTTCATGTCCTGAGCCATATTTTGGAGCCAAATTCTGGCTCTCTTTTAAGTATTCGCAGTTTGAAATAATTACGACTTTTTATACCCAACATATGCCAAGTACTGAAAGGGGCAGTGAGTCACATTTTGCACAAACTCCCCAGCAGTTTTCAAAATATCCCAAATATCCCAATTTCAATGCCTGAGCCATATTTTGGAGCCAAATTCTGGCTCTCTGCACCTGTTCGCAGTTTGAAATTACGACTTTTTATACCCAACATATGCCAAGTACTGAAAGCGTCAGTGAGTCACATATTGCACAAACTCCCCTGCAGTTTTCAAAATATCCCAAATATCCCAA
Source organism: Procambarus clarkii (assembly GCF_040958095.1). Classification (NCBI taxonomy): domain Eukaryota; kingdom Metazoa; phylum Arthropoda; class Malacostraca; order Decapoda; family Cambaridae; genus Procambarus; species Procambarus clarkii. Next base: position 1,745,048 of record NC_091222.1, read on the forward strand.
TTTCGAGGCCTGAGTCATATTTTGGAGCCAAATTCTGGCTCTCTGCACGTATTCGCAGTTTGAAATTATGACTTTTTTATACCCAACATATGCCAAGTACTGCAAGTGGCGTTTGGTCACATTTGTCCCAAACCTCCCTGCAATTTTCAAAATATCCCAAATATTCCAATTTCGAGTCCTGAGCCATATTTTGGAGCCAAATTCAGGCTCTCTGAAAGTATTCGCAGTTTAAAATTACGACTTTTATACCCAACATATGCCAAGTACTGAAAGCGGCGTTTGGTCATATTTGTCCCAAACTCCCCTGCAGTTTTCAAAATATCCCAAACATCCCAATTTCTAGGCCTGAGCCATATTTAAGAGCAAAATTCTGGCTCTATGCACGTATTCGCAGTTTGAAATTACGACTTTTAATACCCAATAGATGCCAAGTCCTGAAAGCGGCAGTAAGTCACATTTTCCACAAACTCCCCTGCAGTTTTCGAAATATCCCAATTTCGAGACCTGAGCCATATTTTGGAGCCAAATTCTGGCTCTTTGCACGTATTCGCAGTTTGAAATTATTAAGACTTTTTATACCCAACATTTGCCAAGTCCTGAAAGCGGCAGTGAGTCACATTTTGCACACACTCCCCTGCAGTTTTCAAAATATCCCAATTTTGAGGCCTGAACCATATTTTGGAGCTAAATTCTGGCTCTCTGTACGTATTCGCTGTTTGAAATTGCGAATTTTTATATCCAACATATGCCAAGTACTGAAAGCGGCGTTTGGTCACATTTGTCCCAAACCTCCCTGCAGTTTTCAAAATATCCCAAACATCCCAATTTCTAGGCCTGAGCCATATTTTAGAGCCAAATTCAGGCTCTCTGCACGTATTCGCAGTTTATAATTACGACTTTTTTATACCCAACATATTCGAAGTACTGAAAGCGGCAGCAGTCACATTTTGAACAAACTCCTTTGCAGTTTTCAAAATATCCCAAATATCCCAATTTCGAGGCCTGAGCCATATTTTGGAGCCAAATTCTGGCTCTCTGCACGTATTCGCAGTTTGAAATTACGACTTTTTTATACCCAACATATGCCAAGTACTGAAAGCGTCAGTGAGTCACATTTTGCACAAACTCCCATGCAGTTTTCAAAATATCCCAAATATCCCAATTTTGAGGCCTGAGCCTTATTTTGGAGCCAAATTCTGGTTCTCTGCACATATTCGCAGTTTGAAATTACGAATTTTTATACCCAACATATGCGAAGTACTGAAAGCGGCGTTTGGTCACATTTGTCACAAACCTACCTGCAGTTTTCAAAATATATCAAACATCCCAATTTCGAGGCCTGAGCAATATTTTGGAGCCAAATTCTGGCTCTCTGCACGCATTCGCAATTTGAAATTACGACTTTTTTATACCCAACATATGCGAAGTACTGAAAGCGTCGTTTGGTCACATTTGTCCCAAACCTCCCTGCAGTTTTCAAAATATCCCAAACATCCCAATTTCGAGGCCTGAGCCATATTTTGGAGCCAAATTCAGGCTCTCTGCACGTATTCGCAGTTTGAAATTATGAATTTTCATACCCAACATATGCCAAGTACTGAAAGCGGTGTTTGGTCACATTTGTCCCAAACCCCCAGCAGCTTTCAAAATATCCCAAACATACCAATTTCGAGGCCTGAGCCATATTTTGGAGACAAACTCTGGCTCTATGCACGTATTTGCAGTTTGAAATTATGACTTCTTATACCAATCACATGCCAAGTCCTGAAAGCGGCAGTGAGTGACATTTTGCACAAACTCCCCTGCAGTTTTCGAAATATCCCAAATATCCCAATTTCGAGGCCTGAGCCATATTTTGGAGCCAAATTCTGGCTCTCTGCACGTATTCGCAGTTTGAAATTACGACTTTTTTATACCCAACATATGCCAAGTACTGAAAGCAGCGTTTGGTCACATTTGTCCCAATCCCCCTCTGCAATTTTCCAAATATCCCAAACATCCAAATTTCTAGGCCAGAGCCATATTTTGGAGCCAAATTCTGGCTCTCTGCACGTATTCGCAGTTTGATATTACAACTTTTTATACCCAACATATGCCAAGTACTGAAAGCTGAAGTGAGTCACATTTCGCACAAACTCCCCTGCAGTTTTCAAAATAACCCAAACATCCCAATTTCGAGGCCTGAGCCATATTTTGGAGCTAAATTCTGGCTCTCTGCACGTATTCGCAGTTTGAAATTACGACTTTTTTATACCCAACATATGCGAAGTACTGAAAGTGGCGTTTGGTTACATTTGTCCCAAACCTCCCTGCAGTTTTCAAAATATCCCAAACATCCGAATTTCGAGGCCTGAGCCATATTTTGGAGCCAAATTCAGGCTCTCTGTACGTATTCGCAGTTTGAAATTACGACTTTTCATACCCAACATAAGCCAAGTACTGAAAGTGGCGTTTGGTCACATTTGTCCCAAACCCCCTTGCAGTTTCCAAATTACCCCAAATATCCCAATTTCGAGGCCTGATCCATATTTTGGAGCTAAATTCTGGCTCTCTGCACGTATTCGCAGTTTGAAATTAAGAATTTTTATACCCAACACATGCCAAGTACTGAAAGCGGCATTTGGTCACATTTGTCCCAAACCTCCCTGCAGTTTTCAAAATATCCCAAACATCCTAATTTCCAGGCCTGAGCCATATTTTTGAGCCAAATTCTCGCTATCTGCACGTATTCGCCGTTTAAAATTACGACTTTTTTATACCCAACATATGTGAAGTACTGAAAGCGGCGTTTGGTCACATTTGTCCCAAACCTCCCTGCAGTTTTCAAAATATCCCAAACATCCCAATTTCGAAGCCTGAGCCATATTTTGGAGCCAAATTCAGGCTCTCTGTACGAATTCGCAGTTTGAAATTTCGACTTTTTATGCCCAACATATGCCAAGTACTGAAAGCGGCAGTGAGTCACATTTTGCACAAACTCCCCTGCAGTTTTCAAAATATCACAAATATCCCAATTTCGAGGCCTGAGCCATGTTTTGGCCAAATTCAGGCTCTCTGCACGTATTCGCAGTTTGAAATTACGAATTTTTATACCCAACATATGCCAAGTACTGAAAGCGGCATTTGGTCACATTTGTTCAAAACCTCCCTGCAGTTTTAAAAATATCCCAAACATCCCAATTTCGAGGCCTGAACAATATTTTGGAGCCAAATTCTTGCTCTCTGCACGTATTCGCAGTTTGAAATTACGACTTTTTATACCCAACATATGCCAAGTACTGAAAGCGGCGTTTGGTCACATTTGTCCCAAGCCTCCCTGCAGTTTTCAAAATATTCCAAACATCCCAATTTCGAGGCCTGAGCCATATTTTGGAGCCAAATTCAAGCTCTCTGCACGTATTCGCAGTTTGAAATTACGACTTTTCATTCCCAACATATGCCAAGTACTGAAAGCGACGTTTGGTCACATTTGTCCCAAACTCCCCTGCAGTTTTCAAAATATCCCAAACATCCCAATTTCGAGACCTAAGCCATATTTTAGAACCAAATTCTGGCTCTATGCACGTATTCGCAGTTTGAAATTACGACTTTTTATACCCAACATATTCCAAGTCCTGAAAGCGGGAGTAAGTCACATTTTGCACAAACTCCCCTGCAGTTTTCGAAATATCCCAAATATCCCAATTTCGAGACCTGAGCCATATTTTTAAGAAAAATTCTGGCTCTCTGCACGTATTCGCAGTTTGAAATTACGACTTTTTTATACCCAACATATGCCAAGTACTGAAAGCGACGTTTGGTCACATTTGTCCCAAACTCCCCTGCAGTTTTCAAAATATCCCAAACATCCCAATTTCAAGACCTAAGCCATATTTTAGAACCAAATTCTGGCTCTAAGCACGTATTCGCAGTTTGAAATTACGACTTTTTATACCCAACATATGCCAAGTCCTGAAAGCGGGAGTAAGTCACATTTTGCACAAAATCCCCTGCAGTTTTCGAAATATCCAAAATATCCCAATTTCGAGACCTGAGCCATATTATTAAGAAAAATTCTGGCTCTTTGCACGTATTCGCAGTTTGAAATTATTAAGACTTTTTATACCCAACATATGCCAAGTACTGAATGCAGCAGTGAGTCACATTTTGCACAAACTCCCCTGCAGTTTTCAAAATATCCCAAACATCCCAATTTCGAGGCCTGATCCAAATTTTAGAGCCAAGTTCTGGTTCTCTGCACGTATTCGCAGTTTGAAATTACGACTTTTTTTATACCCAACATATGCGAAGTACTGAAAGCGGCGTTTGGTCACATTTGTCCCAAACCTCCCTGCAGTTTTCAAAATATCCTAAACATCCCAATTTCGAAGCCTGAGCAATATTTAGAGCCAAATTCTGGCTCTCTGCACGTATTCACAGTTTGAAATTACGACTTTTTTCATACCCAACATATGCCAAGTACTGAAAGCGGCGTTTGGTCACATTTGTCCCAAACCTACCTGCAGTTTTCAAAATATATCAAACATCCCAATTTCGAGGCCTGAGCCATATTTTGGAGCTAAATTCTGGCTGTCTGCACGTATTCGCAGTTTGAAATTACGAAATTTTATACCCAACATATGCCAAGTACTGAAAGCGGCGTTTAGACACATATGTCCCAAACCTCCCGGCAGTTTTCAAAATATCCCAAACATCCCAATTTCGAGGCCTGAGCCATATTTTGGAGCCAAATTCAGGCTCTCTGTACGTATTCGCAGTTTGAAATTACGACTTTTCATACCCAACATAAGCCAAGTACTGAAAGTGGCGTTTGGTCACATTTGTCCCAAACCCCCTTGCAGTTTCCAAATTACCCCAAATATCCCAATTTCGAGGCCTGATCCATATTTTGGAGCTAAATTCTGGCTCTCTGCACGTATTCGCAGTTTGAAATTAAGAATTTTTATACCCAACACATGCCAAGTACTGAAAGCGGCATTTGGTCACATTTGTCCCAAACCTCCCTGCAGTTTTCAAAATATCCCAAACATCCTAATTTCCAGGCCTCAGCCATATTTTGGAGCCAAATTCTCACTATCTGCACGTATTCGCCGTTTAAAATTACGACTTTTTTATACCCAACATATGCGAAGTACTGAAAGCGGCGTTTGGTCACATTTGTCCCAAACCTCCCTGCAGTTTTCAAAATATCCCAAACATCCCAATTTCGAAGCCTGAGCCATATTTTGGAGCCAAATTCAGGCTCTCTGTACGAATTCGCAGTTTGAAATTTCGACTTTTCTTACCCAACATATGCCAAGTACTGACAGCAGCGTTTGGTCATATTTGTCCCAAACTCCCCTGCAGTTTTCAAAATATCCCAAACATCCCAATTTCGAGGCCTGAGTTATATTTTGGAGCCAAATTCTGACTCAATGCACGCATTCACAGATTGAAATTACGACTTTTTATGCCCAACATATGCCAAGTACTGAAAGCGGCAGTGAGTCACATTTTGCACAAACTCCCCTGCAGTTTTCAAAATATCACAAATATCCCAATTTCGAGGCCTGAGCCATATTTTGGCCAAATTCAGGCTCTCTGCACGTATTCGCAGTTTGAAATTACGAATTTTTATACCCAACATATGCCAAGTACTGAAAGCGGCATTTGGTCACATTTGTTCAAAACCTCCCTGCAGTTTTAAAAATACCCCAAACATCCCAATTTCGAGGCCTGAGCAATATTTTGGAGCCAAATTCTTGCTCTCTGCACGTATTCGCAGTTTGAAATTACGACTTTTTATACCCAACATATGCCAAGTACTGAAAGCGGCGTTTGGTCACATTTGTCCCAAGCCTCCCTGCAGTTTTCAAAATATTCCAAACATCCCAATTTCGAGGCCTGAGCCATATTTTGGAGCCAAATTCAAGCTCTCTGCACGTATTCGCAGTTTGAAATTACGACTTTTCATTCCCAACATATGCCAAGTACTGAAAGCGACGTTTGGTCACATTTGTCCCAAACTCCCCTGCAGTTTTCAAAATATCCCAAACATCCCAATTTCGAGACCTAAGCCATATTTTAGAACCAAATTCTGGCTCTATGCACGTATTCGCAGTTTGAAATTACGACTTTTTATACCCAACATATTCCAAGTCCTGAAAGCGGGAGTAAGTCACATTTTGCACAAACTCCCCTGCAGTTTTCGAAATATCCCAAATATCCCAATTTCGAGACATGAGCCATATTTTTAAGAAAAATTCTGGCTCTCTGCACGTATTCGCAGTTTGAAATTACGACTTTTTTATACCCAACATATGCCAAGTACTGAAAGCGACGTTTGGTCACATTTGTCCCAAACTCCCCTGCAGTTTTCAAAATATCCCAAACATCCCAATTTCAAGACCTAAGCCATATTTTAGAACCAAATTCTGGCTCTAAGCACGTATTTGCAGTTTGAAATTACGACTTTTTATACTCAACATATGCCAAGTCCTGAAAGCGGGAGTAAGTCACATTTTGCACAAAATCCCCTGCAGTTTTCGAAATATCCAAAATATCCCAATTTCGAGACCTGAGCCATATTATTAAGAAAAATTCTGGCTCTTTGCACGTATTCGCAGTTTGAAATTATTAAGACTTTTTATACCCAACATATGCCAAGTACTGAATGCAGCAGTGAGTCACATTTTGCACAAACTCCCCTGCAGTTTTCAAAATATCCCAAACATCCCAATTTCGAGGCCTGATCCAAATTTTAGAGCCAAGTTCTGGTTCTCTGCACGTATTCGCAGTTTGAAATTACGACTTATTTTATACCCAACATATGCGAAGTACTGAAAGCGGCGTTTGGTCACATTTGTCCCAAACCTCCCTGCAGTTTTCAAAATATCCTAAACATCCCAATTTCGAAGCCTGAGCAATATTTAGAGCCAAATTCTGGCTCTCTGCACGTATTCACAGTTTGAAATTACGACTTTTTTCATACCCAACATATGCCAAGTACTGAAAGCAGCGTTTGGTCACATTTGTCCCAAACCTCCCTGCAGTTTTCAAAATATTCCAAACATCCCAATTTCGAGTCCTGAGCCATATTTTGGACCCAAATTCAGGCTCTCTGCACGTATGCGCAGTTTGAAATTACGACTTTTCATACCTAACATATGCCAAGTACTGAAAGCAACGTTTGGTCACATTTGTCCCAAACCCCCCTGCAGCTTTCAAAATATCCCAAACATACCAATTTCGAGGCCTCAGCCATATTTTGGAGGCAAATTCTAGCTCTATGCACGTATTTGCAGTTTGAAATTACGACTTTTTATACCCAACACATGCCAAGCCCAGAAAGCGGCAGTGAGTGACATTTTGCACAAACTCCCTTGCAGTTTTCGAAATATCCCAAATATCCCAATTTCGTGTCCTGAGCCATATTTTGGAGCCAAATTCTGGCTCTCTGCACGTATTCGCAGTTTGAAATTACGACTTTTTTATACCCAAAATATGCAAAGAACTGAAAGCGGCGTTTGGTCACATTTGTCCCAATCCTCCCTGCAATTTTAAAATATCCCAAACATCCCAATTTCGAGGCCTGAGCTATATTTTGGGGCCAAATTCTGGCTCTCTTTAAGTATTCGCAGTTTGAAATTATTACGACTTTTTATACCCAACATATATGCCAAGTACTGAAAGGGGCAGTGAGTCACATTTTGCACAAACTCCCCAGCAGTTTTCAAAATATCCCAAATATCCCAATTTCAATGCCTGAGCCATATTTTGGAGCCAAATTCTGGCTCTCTGCACCTATTCGCAGTTTGAAATTATGAATTTTTATACCCAACATATGCCAAGTACTGAAAGCGTCAGTGAGTCAAATATTGCACAAACTCCCCTGCAGTTTTCAAAATATCCCAAATATCCCAATTTCGAGGCCTGAGCCATATTTTGGAGCCAAATTCTGGCTCTCTGCACGTATTCGCAGTTTGAAATTACGACTTTTTATACCCAACATATTCCAAGTCCTGAAAGCGGGAGTAAGTCACATTTTGCACAAACTCCCCTGCAGTTTTCGAAATATCCCAAATATCCCAATTTCGAGACCTGAGCAATATTTTTAAGAAAAATTCTGGCTCTCTGCACGTATTCGCAGTTTGAAATTACGACTTTTTTATACCCAACATATGCCAAGTACTGAAAGCGACGTTTGGTCACATTTGTCCCAAACTCCCCTGCAGTTTTCAAAATATCCCAAACATCCCAATTTCAAGACCTAAGCCATATTTTAGAACCAAATTCTGGCTCTAAGCACGTATTCGCAGTTTGAAATTACGACTTTTTATACCCAACATGTGCCAAGTCCTGAAAGCGGGAGTAAGTCACATTTTGCACAAACTCCCCTGCAGTTTTCGAAATATCCAAAATATCCCAATTTCGAGACCTGAGCCATATTTTTAAGAAAAATTCTGGCTCTTTGCACGTATTGGCAGTTTGAAATTATTAAGACTTTTTATACCCAACATATGCCAAGTACTGAAAGCAGCAGTGAGTCACATTTTGCACAAACTCCCCTGCAGTTTTCGAAATATCCCAATTTCGAGACCTGAGCCATATTTTGGAGCCAAATACTGGCTCTAAGCACGTATTCGCAGTTTGAAATTACGACTTTTTACACCCAACACATGCCAAGTCCTGAAAGCGGCAGTGAGTGACATTTTGCACAAACTCCCCTGCAGTTTGCGAAATATCCCAAATATCCCAATTTCGTGTCCTGAGCCATATTTTGGAGGCAAATTCTGGCTCTCTTTTAAGTATTCGCAGTTTGAAATAATTACGACTTTTTATACCCAACATATGCCAAGTACTGAAAGGGGCAGTGAGTCACATTTTGCACAAACTCCCCAGCAGTTATCAAAATATCCTAAATATCCCAATTTCAATGCCTGAGCCATATTTTGGAGCCAAATTCTGGCTCTCTGCACCTATTCGCAGTTTGAAATTACGACTTTTTATACCCAACATATGCCAAGTACTGAAAGCGTCAGTGAGTCACATATTGCACAAACTCCCCTGCAGTTTTCAAAATATCCCAAATATCCCAATTTCGAGGCCTGAGTCATATTTTGGAGCCAAATTCTGGCTCTCTGCACGTATTCGCAGTTTGAAATTATGACTTTTTTATACCCAACATATGCCAAGTACTGCAAGTGGCGTTTGGTCACATTTGTCCCAAACCTCCCTGCAATTTTCAAAATATCCCAAATATCCCAATTTCGAGGCCTGAGCCATATTTTGGAGCCAAATTCAGGCTCTCTGAAAGTATTCGCAGTTTGAAATTACGACTTTTATACCCAACATATGCCAAGTACTGAAAGCGGCGTTTGGTCATATTTGTCCCAAACTCCCCTGCAGTTTTCAAAATATCCCAAACATCCCAATTTCGAGGCCTGAGCCATATTTAAGAGCAAAATTCTGGCTCTATGCACGTATTCGCAGTTTGAAATTACGACTTTTAATACCCAATAGATGCCAAGCCCTGAAAGCGGCAGTAAGTCACATTTTGCACAAACTCCCCTGCAGTTTTCAAAATATCCCAATTTTGAGGCCTGAACCATATTTTGGAGCTAAATTCTGGCTCTCTGTACGTATTCGCTGTTTGAAATTGCGAATTTTTATATCCAACATATGCCAAGTACTGAAAGCGGCGTTTGGTCACATTTGTCCCAATCTCCCCTGCAGTTTGCAAAATATCCCAAACATCCCAATTTCTAGGCCTGAGCCATATTTTAGAGCCAAATTCAGGCTCTCTGCACGTATTCGCAGTTTATAATTACGACTTTTTTATACCCAACATATGCGAAGTACTGAAAGCGGCAGCAGTCACATTTTGCACAAACTCCTTTGCAGTTTTCAAAATATCCCAAATATCCCAATTTCGAGGCCTGAGCCATATTTTGGAGCCAAATTCTAGCTCTCTGCACGTATTCGCAGTTTGAAATTACGACTTTTTTATACCCAACATATGCCAAGTACTGAAAGCGTCAGTGAGTCACATTTTGCACAAACTCCCATGCAGTTTTCAAAATATCCCAAATATCCCAATTTTGAGGCCTGAGCCTTATTTTGGAGCCAAATTCTGGTTCTCTGCACATATTCGCAGTTTGAAATTTCGAATTTTTATACCCAACATATGCGAAGTACTGAAAGCGGCGTTTGGTCACATTTGTTCCAAACCTACCTGCAGTTTTCAAAATATATCAAACATCCCAATTTCGAGGCCTGAGCCATATTTTGGAGCTAAATTCTGGCTGTCTGCACGTATTCGCAGTTTGAAATTACGAAATTTTATACCCAACATATGCCAAGTACTGAAAGCGGCGTTTAGACACATATGTCCCAAACCTCCCGGCAGTTTTCAAAATAACCCAAACATCCCAATTTCGAGGCCTGAGCAATATTTTGGAGCCAAATTCTGGCTCTCTGCACGCATTCGCAATTTGAAATTACGACTTTTTTATACCCAACATATGCGAAGTACTGAAAGCGTCGTTTGGTCACATTTGTCCCAAACCTCCCTGCAGTTTTCAAAATATCCCAAACATCCCAATTTCGAGGCCTGAGCCATATTTTGGAGCCAAATTCAGGCTCTCTGCACGTATTCGCAGTTTGAAATTATGAATTTTCATACCCAACATATGCCAAGTACTGAAAGCGGTGTTTGGTCACATTTGTCCCAAACCCCCCAGCAGCTTTCAAAATATCCCAAACATACCAATTTCGAGGCCTGAGCCATATTTTGGAGACAGACTCTGGCTCTATGCACGTATTTGCAGTTTGAAATTATGACTTCTTATACCCATCACATGCCAAGTCCTGAAAGCGGCAGTGAGTGACATTTTGCACAAACTCCCCTGCAGTTTTCGAAATATCCCAAATATCCCAATTTCGAGGCCTGAGTTATATTTTGGAGCCAAATTCTGGCTCTCTGCACGTATTCGCAGTTTGAAATTACGACTTTTTTATACCCAACATATGCCAAGTACTGAAAGCAGCGTTTGGTCACATTTGTCCCAATCCCCCTCTGCAATTTTCCAAATATCCCAAACATCCCAATTTCTAGGCCAGAGCCATATTTTGGAGCCAAATTCTGGCTCTCTGCACGTATTCGCAGTTTGATATTACAACTATTTATACCCAACATATGCCAAGTACTGAAAGCTGAAGTGAGTCACATTTTGCACAAACTCCCCTGCAGTTTTCAAAATAACCCAAACATCCCAATTTCGAGGCCTGAGCCATATTTTGGAGCTAAATTCTGGCTCTCTGCACGTATTCGCAGTTTGAAATTACGACTTTTTTATACCCAACATATGCGAAGTACTGAAAGTGGCGTTTGGTTACATTTGTCCCAAACCTCCCTGCAGTTTTCAAAATATCCCAAACATCCGAATTTCGAGGCCTGAGCCATATTTTGGAGCCAAATTCAGGCTCTCTGTACGTATTCGCAGTTTGAAATTACGACTTTTCATACCCAACATAAGCCAAGTACTGAAAGTGGCGTTTGGTCACATTTGTCCCAAACCCCCTTGCAGTTTCCAAATTACCCCAAATATCCCAATTTCGAGGCCTGATCCATATTTTGGAGCTAAATTCTGGCTCTCTGCACGTATTCGCAATTTGAAATTAAGAATTTTTATACCCAACACATGCCAAGTACTGAAAGCGGCATTTGGTCACATTTGTCCCAAACCTCCCTGCAGTTTTCAAAATATCCCAAACATCCTAATTTCCAGGCCTGAGCCATATTTTGGAGCCAAATTCTCGCTATCTGCACGTATTCGCCGTTTAAAATTACGACTTTTTTATACCCAACATATGCGAAGTACTGAAAGCGGCGTTTGGTCACATTTGTCCCAAACCTTCCTGCAGTTTTCAAAATATCCCAAACATCCCAATTTCGAAGCCTGAGCCATATTTTGGAGCCAAATTCAGGCTCTCTGTACGAATTCGCAGTTTGAAATTTCGACTTTTCTTACCCAACATATGCCAAGTACTGAAAGCGGCGTTTGGTCATATTTGTCCCAAACTCCCCTGCAGTTTTCAAAATATCCCAAACATCCCAATTTCGAGGCCTGAGTTATATTTTGGGGCCAAATTCTGACTCAATGCACGCATTCACAGATTGAAATTACGACTTTTTATGCCCAACATATGCCAAGTACTGAAAGCGGCAGTGAGTCACATTTTGCACAAACTCCCCTGCAGTTTTCAAAATATCACAAATATCCCAATTTCGAGGCCTGAGCCATATTTTGGCCAAATTCAGGCTCTCTGCACGTATTCGCAGTTTGAAATTACGACTTTTTATACCCAACATATGCCAAGTACTGAAAGCGGCAATTGGTCACATTTGTCCCAAGCCTCCCTGCAGTTTTCAAAATATTCCAAACATCCCAATTTCGAGGCCTGAGCCATATTTTGGAGCCAAATTCAAGCTCTCTGCACGTATTCGCAGTTTGAAATTACGACTTTTCATTCCCAACATATGCCAAGTACTGAAAGCGACGTTTGGTCACATTTGTCCCAAACTCCCCTGCAGTTTTCAAAATATCCCAAACATCCCAATTTCGAGACCTAAGCCATATTTTAGAACCAAATTCTGGCTCTATGCACGTATTCGCAGTTTGAAATTACGAATTTTTATACCCAACATATTCCAAGTCCTGAAAGCGGGAGTAAGTCACATTTTGCACAAACTCCCCTGCAGTTTTCGAAATATCCCAAATATCCCAATTTCGAGACCTGAGCCATATTTTTAAGAAAAATTCTGGCTCTCTGCACGTATTCGCAGTTTGAAATTACGACTTTTTTATACCCAACATATGCCAAGTACTGAAAGCGACGTTTGGTCACATTTGTCCCAAACTCCCCTGCAGTTTTCAAAATATCCCAAACATCCCAATTTCAAGACCTAAGCCATATTTTAGAACCAAATTCTGGCTCTAAGCACGTATTCGCAGTTTGAAATTACGACTTTTTATACCCAACATATGCCAAGTCCTGAAAGCGGGAGTAAGTCACATTTTGCACAAAATCCCCTGCAGTTTTCAAAATATCCCAAACATCCCAATTTCGAGGCCTGATCCAAATTTTAGAGCCAAGTTCTGGTTCTCTGCACGTATTCGCAGTTTGAAATTACGACTTTTTTTATACCCAACATATGCGAAGTACTGAAAGCGGCGTTTGGTCACATTTGTCCCAAACCTCCCTGCAGTTTTCAAAATATCCTAAACATCCCAATTTCGAAGCCTGAGCAATATTTAGAGCCAAATTCTGGCTCTCTGCACGTATTCACAGTTTGAAATTACGACTTTTTTCATACCCAACATATGCCAAGTACTGAAAGCAGCGTTTGGTCACATTTGTCCCAAACCTCCCTGCAGTTTTCAAAATATTCCAAACATCCCAATTTCGAGTCCTGAGCCATATTTTGGACCCAAATTCAGGCTCTCTGCACGTATGCGCAGTTTGAAATTACGACTTTTCATACCTTACATATGCCAAGTACTGAAAGCAACGTTTGGTCACATTTGTCCCAAACCCCCCTGCAGCTTTCAAAATATCCCAAACATACCAATTTCGAGGCCTCAGCCATATTTTGGAGGCAAATTCTAGCTCTATGCACGTATTTGCAGTTTGAAATTACGACTTTTTATACCCAACACATGCCAAGTCCAGAAAGCGGCAGTGAGTGACATTTTGCACAAACTCCCTTGCAGTTTTCGAAATATCCCAAATATCCCAATTTCGTGTCCTGAGCCATATTTTGGAGCCAAATTCTGGCTCTCTGCACGTATTCGCAGTTTGAAATTACGACTTTTTATACCCAACATATGCCAAGTACTGAAAGCGGCGTTTGGTCACATTTGTCCCAAGCCTCCCTGCAGTTTTCAAAATATTCCAAACATCCCAATTTCGAGGCCTGAGCCATATTTTGGAGCCAAATTCAAGCTCTCTGCACGTATTCGCAGTTTGAAATTACGACTTTTTATACCCAACATATGCCAAGTACTGAAAGTGGCGTTTGGTCACATTTGTCCCAAGCCTCCCTGCAGTTTTCAAAATATTCCAAACATCCCAATTTCGAGGCCTGAGCCATATTTTGGAGCCAAATTCAAGCTCTCTGCACGTATTCGCAGTTTGAAATTACGACTTTTCATTCCCAACATATGCCAAGTACTGAAAGCGACGTTTGGTCACATTTGTCCCAAACTCCCTGCAGTTTTCAAAATATCCCAAACATCCCAATTTCGAGACCTAAGCCATATTTTAGAACCAAATTCTGGCTCTATGCACGTATTCGCAGTTTGAAATTACGACTTTTTATACCCAACATATTCCAAGTCCTGAAAGCGGGAGTAAGTCACATTTTGCACAAACTCCCCTGCAGTTTTCGAAATATCCCAAATATCCCAATTTCGAGACCTGAGCCATATTTTTAAGAAAAATTCTGGCTCTTTGCACGTATTCGCAGTTTGAAATTATTAAGACTTTTTATACCCAACATATGCCAAGTACTGAATGCAGCAGTGAGTCACATTTTGCACAAACTCCCCTGCAGTTTTCAAAATATCCCAAACATCCCAATTTCGAGGCCTGATCCAAATTTTAGAGCCAAGTTCTGGTTCTCTGCACGTATTCGCAGTTTGAAATTACGACTTTTTTTATACCCAACATATGCGAAGTACTGAAAGCGGCGTTTGGTCACATTTGTCCCAAACCTCCCTGCAGTTTTCAAAATATCCTAAACATCCCAATTTCGAAGCCTGAGCAATATTTAGAGCCAAATTCTGGCTCTCTGCACGTATTCACAGTTTGAAATTACGACTTTTTTCATACCCAACATATGCCAAGTACTGAAAGCAGCGTTTGGTCACATTTGTCCCAAACCTCCCTGCAGTTTTCAAAATATTCCAAACATCCCAATTTCGAGTCCTGAGCCATATTTTGGACCCAAATTCAGGCTCTCTGCACGTATGCGCAGTTTGAAATTACGACTTTTCATACCTTACATATGCCAAGTACTGAAAGCAACGTTTGGTCACATTTGTCCCAAACCCCCCTGCAGCTTTCAAAATATCCCAAACATACCAATTTCGAGGCCTCAGCCATATAGGCAAATTCTAGCTCTATGCACGTATTTGCAGTTTGAAATTACGACTTTTTATACCCAACACATGCCAAGTCCAGAAAGCGGCAGTGAGTGACATTTTGCACAAACTCCCTTGCAGTTTTCGAAATATCCCAAATATCCCAATTTCGTGTCCTGAGCCATATTTTGGAGCCAAATTCTGGCTCTCTGCACGTATTCGCAGTTTGAAATTACGACTTTTTATACCCAACATATGCCAAGTACTGAAAGCGGCAATTGGTCACATTTGTCCCAAGCCTCCCTGCAGTTTTCAAAATATTCCAAACATCCCAATTTCGAGGCCTGAGCCATATTTTGGAGCCAAATTCAAGCTCTCTGCACGTATTCGCAGTTTGAAATTACGACTTTTCATTCCCAACATATGCCAAGTACTGAAAGCGACGTTTGGTCACATTTGTCCCAAACTCCCCTGCAGTTTTCAAAATATCCCAAACATCCCAATTTCGAGACCTAAGCCATATTTTAGAACCAAATTCTGGCTCTATGCACGTATTCGCAGTTTGAAATTACGACTTTTTATACCCAACATATTCCAAGTCCTGAAAGCGGGAGTAAGTCACATTTTGCCCAAACTCCCCTGCAGTTTTCGAAATATCCCAAATATCCCAATTTCGAGACCTGAGCCATATTTTTAAGAAAAATTCTGGCTCTCTGCACGTATTCGCAGTTTGAAATTACGACTTTTTTATACCCAACATATGCCAAGTACTGAAAGCGACGTTTGGTCACATTTGTCCCAAACTCCCCTGCAGTTTTCAAAATATCCCAAACATCCCAATTTCAAGACCTAAGCCATATTTTAGAACCAAATTCTGGCTCTAAGCACGTATTCGCAGTTTGAAATTACGACTTTTTATACCCAACATATGCCAAGTCCTGAAAGCGGGAGTAAGTCACATTTTGCACAAAATCCCCTGCAGTTTTCGAAATATCCAAAATATCCCAATTTCGAGACCTGATCCATATTTTTAAGAAAAATTCTGGCTCTTTGCACGTATTCGCAGTTTGAAATTATTAAGACTTTTTATACCCAACATATGCCAAGTACTGAATGCAGCAGTGAGTCACATTTTGCACAAACTCCCCTGCAGTTTTCAAAATATCCCAAACATCCCAATTTCGAGGCCTGATCCAAATTTTAGAGCCAAGTTCTGGTTCTCTGCACGTATTCGCAGTTTGAAATTACGACTTTTTTTATACCCAAAATATGCGAAGTACTGAAAGCGGCGTTTGGTCACATTTGTCCCAAACCTCCCTGCAGTTTTCAAAATATCCTAAACATCCCAATTTCGAAGCCTGAGCAATATTTAGAGCCAAATTCTGGCTCTCTGCACGTATTCACAGTTTGAAATTACGACTTTTTTCATACCCAACATATGCCAAGTACTGAAAGCAGCGTTTGGTCACATTTGTCCCAAACCTCCCTGCAGTTT